>NW_015505417.1:306559-325877 GCF_001515645.1 Sinocyclocheilus grahami | reverse complement strand
ATATATATATATATATGGAGTGTACTATCTATCTATCTATATATCTATCTATCTATCATTATGGAATATGTCTGCCTTTCTGTTAATCTAAAAAGGTTTTAATTTCTTTTAAATTATGCCTATAATATTTCCTTTGAATTTAAATTAATTTAAATTCTAATTGAAATTGCAATTCTGTATCTAATTTGAAATTCAGGAATTCTTAATTTAGCTTTGAATGGTGCAAAACTGTTGGATTCATAAAGACTGATAAACAAATTGCACGACAGTTGGCTACAGCTAACAGGAAAACAAAACCATTCGGATTAAAACACAGCTGCCTAGTGTAAACACAGAATGCTGGCTGTGGATTTGGGCCAGGTACACATCTGAACCCAACACACAAACTATTTTTACCCAGCTGACAACTGGAAAAGCACTTATCTTTGTAAAAGTCGAGCGGTATCGTTTTCCATCATTTAGAGGCGTTTTATGACTACTGTGAGGCTCAAGGGTGCTAATTAAAATGGAATTTGGTGCCTTTTACTATATTTCGCGACAAGCTTCTGCTATGCATTTGTCAAATGGTGGTAACCGTGTTTTCTCAATTAGATAGTATAAAGCTGTCATTAGCTTTTCACTGAAGGAACAAATACTGTGTCAACCACCAAATTCCCTCACTTCTGGTACACGTGCAACTCTGAAACTCTCTCAGTGATGTTTTTGCTGCATGGTTCCATGGGTAAGGAAAGACGCCATAGAGGATTTTGAGCTGACTAATATCTCACACCTCAATAATGCGAGTCTGTTTTCAGCTATTTTCTCAGTATGAATAGACACTCCTATGTGTGAGAACTCTGTTTAGTTTGGGGAAACATATAATGGCAAGCAATTGGTCTGAAAGAGATCAAGTGATCAGATGAAGAAGTATCTACTTAAAATGAAATGTGTGCACACTGGAGCAGCAGTCTTGATTTAACAGGATGTCTCGGTTAATGACCTGTAGACAGAGGGGACGTTTGTGTCTGAACATCTCAGTATAATAACCTGCATTCATATGAAGCAAATAAATCTGATGAGGTTAATCCAACCAGTTTTCCAAATTACAATAATTTAAATACAAAATATTTTGGTTGAAAATAGCCAAGATGTGACGATTAATGTAATCATTTAATTAGGGATTTTACAGGATATTATGAAGTGGTTTTTAAAAGATCAGTTAAAAATAAAACAACAAAAAAAGAATCCCAATGAAGATGAAAAAAAGACTTAAAAGAGAAACAAAACTTGAAATATATAAGATAACAAAACAGAGACATACAGGGCAAATAGAGCTAGATATAACTAAGAAAATAAATAAATAATAAAAATGTCTCATATACAGTGGGTACCTTAAGTGCAGCAGAAATTTTTTTGTAACCTTGGCCAGATCTGTGCCTTGCCACAATTCTGTCTCTGAGCTCTTCAGGCAGTTCCTTTGACCTCATGATTCTCATTTGCTCTGACATGCACTGTGAGCTGTAAGGTCTTATATAGACAGGTGTGTGGCTTTCCTAATCAAGTCCAATCAGTTTAATCAAACACAGCTGGACTCAAATGAAGGTGTAGAACCATCTCAAGGATGATCAGAAGAAATGGACAGCACCTGAGTTAAATATGTGAGTGTCACAGCAAAGGGTCTGAATACTTAGGACCATGTGATATTTCAGTTTTTCTTTTTTAATAAATCTGCAAAAATGTCAACAATTCTGTGTTTTTCTGTCAATATGGGGTGCTGTGTGTACATTAATGAGGAAAAAAAATTAACTTAAATGATTTTAGCAAATGGCTGCAATATAACAAAGAGTGAAAAATTTAAGGGGGTCTGAATACTTTCCGTACCCACTGTATATGGGTATGGATGTGTAACTGTACTTTTAATTATTATAATAATCACACACACACATATGCGATACAATAATATAGTATAGATACAATAATTATTTTATATTATTTTATATATTGATGGTTTCTGACAGTTTGTGCAGAAATGATTTGGTTATGCAAACCGATTGTTGCAGCAGCTGTCCAGGTGGCTGGTCTCAAAAGATCTTGGAAGTGAAGATGCTAGATGTGGAGGTCCTGGGCTGGTGTGGTTACACGTGGTCTGCAGTTGTGAGGCCGGTTGGATGTACTGCCAAATTCTCTGAAATGCCTTTGGAAACGGCTTATGGTAGAGAAATTAACATTCAATTCATGGGCAACAGCTCTGGTGGACATTCCTGCAGTCAGCATGCCAATTGCACGCTCCCTCAAAACTTGCGACATCTGTGGCACTGTGCTGTGTGATAAAACACATTTTAGAGTGTCATTTTATTGTGGCCAGCCTAAGGCACACCTGTGCAATAATCATGCTGTCTAATCAGCATCTTGATATGCCACACCTGTGAGGTGGATGGATTATCTCGGCAAAGGAGAAGTGCTCACTAACACAGATTTAGACAGATTTGTGAACAATATTTGAGAGAAATAGGCCTTTTGTGTACATAGAAAAAGTCTTAGATCTTTGAGTTCAGCTCATGACAAATGGGGGCAAAAACAAAAGTGTTGTGTTTATAATTTTGTTCAGTGTAACAGAACTGTACAGCCAGAGCAAGCTCACTGTTTATTGGAAGAAAAATGTATATATTGGGGTGGGGGTTTACATGAATGTATTTCTGAAGGGAACTGACCTTAGAGAAGTTTCTATGGCATTTTTCCCTCTTGTCACTGCTGCTTTATAAGCGCCACCTGCTGTCAGAGAGTGAAATTCAGCCTGTCTGCTGTTTTTGTTTAATGCAGGTTTTAGCATAATTTCACAAAGCTGAAGTAGACCATTCCGTTTTTGCAAATCAAATAAAAAAAATTTTTTAAACTTCTCATGCTACATGTGTGTAGCATCTTTGTTTGTATCGTGATTAAAATCCAGCGGTTGGTTCTAATTTCAAATGACATTTTTTTAATTATTAAATATGTTTAGTAGTTGTAGTAGCAGCAACTGCAAAAACAGTTTCATGGCCAGGAAAAAAATATTTGTGGCCAGTAAATTTTCTTAAGTCACCAGCCACTGGCAGATGTGGCAGAAAGTTCGTTTTAGACCCTGCTTGCAAGTGTAGGTATTTGGACAAAAGTATTGTAATTTCCCTCCAGTAGAATAAGGTAAAATAATATACCTGTGAAATACTCATTTTCACTTGTTTTACAGTGCAATTGTTTAACAATATATGACTATTACTGTCATAGAAATAATAATATAAAATTATTATTATTATTATTATTATCATTATATTCTAATTTGTTTGGTTTCCAAATTCACCGGTGTGAGTGTAATTTAGACTGAGACACTATATCACAACTAAAAAGAGGATTAAGTCCCCCCTTTCAACCTCAAGTACAAGTCAATTCACCAGCTTTTTTCTTTTAAGTTTGCACACTGAACCTGTAGTTTGGAGTTCTTAATTTTGAACTCTCAAAGTGCACCAGATAGATGAATTCAACTTTAAAATGTACAAAATGTTCTTCCCACGGACCCCCTTAGAGGGACAGAGGTCCACCCCCCACAGTCTCACAAAATCCTGTGGGAAACACTGTGTATATATATATATATATAGGGCTGTCAGTTTGACACGTTAACTTAATTAATTAGTTATGAAAAAATAACGCGATTAAAATATTTTAACGCAGTTAACGCACTGGCCCCACCCCCAGACCTGTACGTCATCTTACATTTCATACAGTTGACTGTTAACAAATATGACGCAGGGCAACAACCCCATAAATGCAGTTATGCCCTAAAATTCAAGATATTGGGGCAAAAATGTTCCTGTATGAGTTTTTGTCTCATATCATATGATAAGCGATATCCCATGAGCAGCAAGAGCAGTAGCCTATCACACGAGTGTTGCTTATGTCCGAATAACAGGAGTGCAAATGTAATTTTACACAACAGTTCAGTAAATAAGAAGTTAATATTGTGTTATATTTTAAACACAATATTGTCTGTTTTTGCTCAGTTTTGCCAACAAAAATATTACCTATAAAGCTACAGCAGAACTGTTGTGCGTCTCCGAGCTACACAGCAGTGTTATGTTTCTGAATGAATCCGCATTTTGAAGGAATCGTGTGAACCAATGATTTAAAGCTTATAGACAACTTTGTATATATATGAATATATATATATATATATATATATATATTGTAACATTTATTTTTCTTATTATATAAAACAGGCAAGAAACTTTTTATTTACATCTGGTTTTTGCACGACATGTTACATACTTTTGCAACAACCATTAAAGATTTCTTTTCAGGCAATATTTCATTTCCATGTGTCCATGCTGAGATCACCACTGTGAAGAACATTGTGGAACGTTGCCAAAGGCACATCCTAATTTTTTTTCTTTCAAGCCCGCCATCCGTTCCTGCAGGGTACAAAGTTGCCCTGCTATGAGGAGCATTTCCTGTTTCCCCGACAGCCGTGATCTCAGGTAAGAGACCATTACAAGACTGCTGAGTTTGCTGAGACAGAAAGGAAGACGGTGGTTGCTCTTCAGGTAGCCAGCACAGTCTGCGGGTGGTATTGTTAAAGAACAAAGGCTAGACAAAGCAAATTCATGAGCAACGTCTATATTTCCAGGAAGACGCTTATGGAACAGACACAGTTTGTTCTGGTTTACCAGGGCAGCTAAGCAGGGGGCAAATAAATCTAATGCGTAAAAGAGGAAGCTACTGAATGACATCTTCTGTTCATCAACTTCATACTAGTAAGTCTGCAGTTAACCATCAGGTATCATCCGTTATAGTAATTGTGGCTAGGACAGACATTAATAATAGCATGTGGCTGTGATTATTGCAAGATTATGAGCAGAATACCTTTCTGTTGCACTACAAAGTCAGACTATAAATATCAAATGGGTCTCATATTTATGCAGAGCAGAAAAAAATTAACTGCCAAATCAGACTCAATATGACCAATGATGGAAAAAAATCCATCTGGGCCATGTTTGTTGGATACAAACAAAGTCAGTGTTTGTCTATTTCTTGGCTTCCTTGAGTGTAATGTATTTTTTAATAGCACATTGTATCTCTATCAGACTGTGACTTGCCAGAGACGGTTTGCAGGCCAGATGTGTGAACTAAAAGCAGCAGTGAAGTTTTCAAGTTTCCTTGATTTTTTTTAAATTATTTATCCTTCTTTAATGCAAAAGCGCAGAAAATAGGTTTAGAAACTTAATGCAATTTGTTCATTATCTTTATTATTTTGCTTATAAGACTAACCAAGATGCTAGTAAATGTGTGAGGTCTTATTTCTTCAGTGTTTTGGTCTTCACTGTGCTTGACCAGCATTATACAGATGATTTTAAATGTTCCATGCATCAAGAAAAAAAGAGGATGAGCCCTTACGATAAAACATTTAAGATGGACTGTCTGATGTCTTTTCTGGTCTGTTTTCTTCCTCTCGTCTGTTCCAGGTCTCATGGGCGTCAGCAGTGAAGAGTGAGTCTAAAGACAGATGTGAATCATCAATAAAGATGATGTCTGCGATCTTACAGTTCATTCTACTCTGGTTACCAAATTCTACTCTTGTTCGCCATCAAATCAATCAAGTAGTAAGAAGTACATTTGTCACTCCCACTATAGAAAAATGCAAATTAAATAAATAAATACAAAATAAAATTACTTTACTTTCATATTACAGATAATTTAATTTTGTATTATAATTCATATAATTGTATGTTGTATAAATAATGTATAGAATGAATATATACTGTATATATGTATAATACACACAATTATATGTATAAAATATATATATATATCACATCACAATATATGCCATTTAATCTTGAATTGACTATGGTAACATTGATAACCTCTAAAATCAATGAGTTTGTAGTTTATCATTTAACAAATTCAGATAGATCTGAATGCAGATGCAGCACCAATATCTGTGGAGCCTAACCCACTAGAGGTTGAAATAAAATCTGTGCTTTTCACTACAGTACACATAAAGCCATTCCCTGGACTGCAAAACGCCCATAAAGTGGATGGGTGTTCTTTGGGCAGCTCGTGATATTGCTGTGAATCAGCTGACGTGTATTTGTTTTTAGGGCCAATAACTCAAGTGTAACACTCTTGGCTACTTCCTTGGCTTGTCATTTGGAACATGTTAAAAATGTGAATGTGAAAAGAAACACTTGGAAAATGGAAAACTACAATGGCAATAATTGTTGCAGAGAGGCTGAGAGAGTGAATAAAATCCAGATCAGAAAGCACACAGAGAGAGTTGTTAGTGAGCATGAGATGAAAGCTTATTTGGATTGGCGTGGGTGTCCATAAAACTGTTTTTATTTCCTTTATTCCTCATCAGTGCTGTAATGAAAGGCACAGATCATGTGGCACGGGTCAAACTCACTATGAATGATTGAATACCTTGGCTGTTCTTCACTTTTCCTTTAAGTCTGCAAGTCTTTTACATCAATATACATGACCGGTTCTGCATCTTCTTAGTCTTAGTCTCAGACGTCACACCCCGGACCACCCAGTCCGGTCACTGACCATTTGATGGATCCTGCACACAACATTGGAAAGCAGTTGCAATCATCACAAGATCCAGTCAGACTGTTGTGCATCATTCAGAATTCAACTGAGAATGACTTTAAATTACTGAATTTGATTTGAGCTATGAAATACACTCTCAGAAAAAAAAAAAGCTACAAAAGCTCTCACTAGAGCTGTACCTTTGCAGAAGTTACACCTTTATTTACCATATTTACCCCTAAAGAATGCATATTAATACCTTAAAAGTACATAAAATAAACTGAAATTCACAACCTGGTTGCCATGAGACCAGGTAGCAAATTCATATATAATTCATGTATTTTTAAAATATATTTTTTATTTAATTTTAAATTCTTTTTTTTTAAAGAAATGCTAAATTTGTCAAGACAGACTTGAAACAAAGAGACTTCATAACATCTTTGATTTAAAAAATAAAATAAATAAAGACTTGTTCACTTCATTTAGTTTATATATTGAATCATACTTAAATGACAAAATAATAATAATAATAATAATAATAATAAAGTAACTTCTTCTACCTGTCATTCCAATTCAGCTCTCTGTGGATTGTGGCCAATTCGATTTAAATTCTCTCTCATGTCTTGACAGGCAGCCAATTCTTCAATTCTGAATTAATTATAAGTATAAATATATTATAAATTCTGCAGTGATTCTAAAACAAATGTGCATAAGCTCTGAAGATTCTATTTGCATTCATTTTAATCGCATCTTGATTAGATTACCATCCTTGACCTGGCAAACAATCCACTTCACTTCTTCCTAGGCATCCTTCACCATCCACGTTCAATTGCTTTACTCAGAGATTTTACAGCTGCTGTTCTGTGCAAATGGAGCATCTGAAGGGACTTCTCAGGATGTGGACTAACAGCTCTGGTCTGTTTGAACAGTGCGATAAAAGAAGAGAGGTTAAATGTGCAGGAAAGTAATTCTCATCCGAGTCATTAAGGATTCCAATGGAGAGAGTATTTCCAAAGAGACCATCCTTTAGTATCACTTAGCCCTAGGGCAACATTATTTGAGGGCTTTAGTCCAGATACTGTCAGGGCTGAAGATCTGAAAGTGATCTTTCCACTTGTGTGATGAGAAAGAGATGAGCTGCTCTACAGAGGATTGATGAAGAAGCAGCCAAACCAGCTACGATTGATTTAAGCCGGGTGGCTGCTGATCGGAATGTGGAATCTCTGGAAGAATCTCTTGCTAAGTGAACATCGCCTGAATGGATATTATACATTCTAGAGTGTTTGCAATGCTATGGAAGTCACTTTTTTGACACAGAAAAATAAGTTAATTCATTAATTAATAAATAAGGCAATAGCAAATGTTTATATAAGAATTCAGAGGGGGAAAAGGTCATAATTATGAGATATTAACTCAAACCTGTGAGATATAAACTCACAATTCTGAGAAAAAAAAGAATATAGAAATTGAGATATAAACTCAGAATATTGTCTCTCAATTCTCTTTTTTTTCTCCTGATGAACTTTTTATCTCACAATCCTCAGAATTGATATAAAAATTATAATATACATAATATTAATAAATAATAATAATAATAATAAATAATATTTTCTATTATTTTATTCAGTGGTGGAAACAAGTTTCCACACAATTTAAAAAAACTACATTCAGTACTATGAAATAATTTAATTCAAATAATCAAGTTCATTAAATAATGAATTCAAATAATTAATAGGTTGATTTTATTTGATTTAATCGGTGATATTATTCCAGTTTTCTTCTCAAATAAATGAGTTTTTTTCTCTCTCAAAACAATAAGTACAGATCTCCGAAAACTTAATTTCTTGTTCTCACCAGAGAAGAATTTCTTATTCATTTAAGCAAATTTAAATGTTTTAGCACACGTGTGCAAAATATTACATATAATTGTCTACAATTTGCACAATAGCTAAATACACGTGTTGCTGATCAAAACTAACAAGTGAAACTCATACTCTTTACAACTTCTAAACATTCTTTCATCGTGAGAGCTATCACGTGCATTGGACAAGTTACTGTCACTAGGTTTTGAAGCATAAATGTTTTGGGTGAGTTACTACATTTTTGCAGACATGGAATAGAGTTGTGACATCCCATATAACAGTTCATTTTACTAACAGTTTAGAGAATGTTAAGATTGTTTCATCAAATGAGCTAAGGCAATAAACAAGTCCAATGACATCATATTTAACACATTTACCTAATTTGACAATTTCATTCTGTTCTGTGTGATTTCTGGTGCTCTTTTCAAGTCATTTTGAAAGTTTCCATCACTTACCCCAGCCTAAACTTAAAATGTTAAAATAAATGAAAATTCTGTCATCATTCAATCAATACTTAATCTTTTTTGTTTTAATTTAAAATTGTAAGATGACAAAATAAAAACTGTAACTAATGTATCGAACATTTATCTGCCTGTTATGTTTTTCATATTGTTGATAACCTTAACGTATATATTTATATATGTATATATAGATGAGATTGGGCTGGATTTTTATTTTCTTTATAACGGAGCTCTCATTTCTTCTTGGGATGCAACAGAGAACAAAATCTTTCTCCAGAAGCATCTGGACGTACGGAGGGGAGATGGGGGACGTTGAGATATCTGCTGAAGTGATGGCTTTTTTTCACCAGCAAAAAGATCACAGCTCATTTGTCAACCTTGTATTCCCGTGACAACGCATGAAAGGAAAATGGAGGTCTGTTATTCCATTCTGACATGCCAAATGGCATGATGTATAGTTGCATGATAAAATCCCTCATACAGATCTCACTTCAGAGTTGTGTCCATTGAAAAGCTTCTCAAGAATTCATGCAGAACAGAAAACGCTACAGTCGATTTAGATAATCGGGATTTATATATGTCCTGCTTTCCATGTATTTTTCATCACTACTTTTTATTTATTTATAGAAATTAATACTTTTATTCAGAAAGGATGCATTAAATTGATCAAAAGTTACAGTAAAGACATTATTACACATTATATAGACATTATTATTTCAAATAAATTGCAGGATAAAAGTATCCTGTAAAAAATGTATTACGGGTTACACAAACGTATTAAGCAGCACAACTGTTTTTAATATTGATAATAATAAGAAACGTTTCTTAAGCAGCAAATCAGCATATTAGAATGATTTCTGAAGGATAATGTTACACTGAAGACTGGAGTAATGATGCTGAAAATTCAGCTTTGTCATCACAGGAATAAAATGCATTGTAAAATGTATTTAAAAGGCAAACAGTTATTTTAAATTATAATAATATTTCACAACATCACTACATTTTTGATCAAATAAATGCAGCTTTTGGGGGCGGCCACTGCTTTGAAAAATGTGAAAGGCATAGTCAAATGGGGGAAAAAGTGCAAGGCCTCGAGAAAAAGTGAAACTTGAACTTCTTTGAACATTTTAGAACACTGTGGCATGCACACTTTGTAAAAGACACAAGATGTGAGCATCTAGCGCACTTGCATTGAAAAATAACACAAAATAAGAATGAAACGACCCCTTGATATGTATATGATTTATTTTACGAAATCTTATTGACTCCACACTTTAAGTCTTGTGCTTAATTTTTTCTTTTTGTGAATAAGTTAAGCTCAGACCCAAACGTTATGATGTTCTCAGATCATGTGGACTTAAAAGTTGCATTAGCCTGTATAGCAATCTGTCAAGCGTTTCACATCAGAAACTGTAGAAAGCTTTAAGTGTGGTGCGTGTGAGCAATAGCATACACATGGCTGTTAATGTAATGGGATAAACATTTAACATCACTCCACTATCCATCACTCCCAGTTTATTTCTAGACCTTTGGAAGTAGATGCAGGGGTCTGTGAATGACATTACACCACAAACAGGAAGAGCGTGGAACGATGATGACTTTTAAGAGAGTTGAACCTGTTAAAATGTCTGGCTATCTTACTATCTTTCAGAAACATACTCAACACGCTCTGCCTTTTGCATGTTCATAAAGCTTTTGCAGTTGGAATCCATCTCACTCAAGTCATTGGAATAAACACAGAATTAGAAAGTTCTGCCAAAAGTGCCATTGGGGAAACTGAGATGTCATAATTCACGTGAATTTATAACAAAGCCATGTCAGGCGTGAATGAATGATGCTGAATTTATTCATACACATCATTTGTGGATTAGTAACTGGTCTTAATTGAAACCATCTCATGCAAGTCGGCCCATTGCGTGTCGGGTATAGTCAAACAGGGCCTGATGCGTTCCAGTCCCATAATGTTCAGTGAAATATGAAGAGCACTGGCACTTTCAAAGGGGGAATTATGGGTCTTTATTTTTCCTTTAGGAACCTGGTTGGTAGGTTTTGTGGTGTGAGGCAGAGCAGGAGGTTTTGATGGAGACTGAGTCTGCTGGATTTGCAACTCCTTTGCATTTTGGCAGTTTGGGCTTGTGGAGAATACTTTTATGCTGGACCTTATCACACGTTATAGCTCTTTATCTCAATTGTTTCTTGGAGCCCTTATAAAGTCTCCTGTCTCCTTTTTTCTTCTAGAGTTTCAGATATATCAGCAATGTCTTACAATGTGTTTCTATGGTTTGTAATCAAACAAATGCATTTCAGTATGAACTGAAACTGAGTCTTATCTGTTTCTATAATTTTCTATTTTTTTCTTTCTTCCTTATCGATGTCTATTTCTTTTTAGGAGAAACATCTGAGACAAAGTTAATAGTTCAATGAAACCTAAAATAAAATAAAATCAATCAATCAACATCAATCAACATTTATTTAAATAGCACATTTAAAACAACACCAGTTGACCAAAAGTGCTTTACATGTCTAAAAAGTACTCAAACAAACACAATACACAAAATATCCATCACTGCTCAGTGTCCCAAAAGCTAGGGGCAACTGTATGCCACAGAGTAAAGGTGTGTTTTCAACATTGATTTAAAACAGTCAAATGAGTCACATGATCTAATGTGCAATGGGAGACTATTCCAAAGACGTGGGGCTGCCACAGAGAAGGCTCGATCAACTTTGGTTTTCAACCGGGATCTGGGAACATGTAAAAGCAGACTCTGTGATGATCTTAGAGGTTTAGCAACACAGTGCTGCTGTAACAGACATGAAATGTACTCTGGAGCAAGGCCATGCAAACCTTTAAAAACCATTATCAAAACTTTATATTGGACTCTAAAATCAACAGGAAGCCAGAGCAGCGAAGCCAGCACTGGAGAAATGCTGGACCACTTCCTTGTGCCAGTCAACAGTCTAGCTGCAGCCTTTTGAATTCTTTTCAATTTAGCAATAATTCACAAATGATAGAAGCTACTTTTAACAACAGCACTAACCTGTCTATCAAACTTCAACTCCGAGTCAAAGATTACACCAAGGTTTCTTACTTGATTGTTAATATTAGTGGCTAAGGTGCCTAGATGTACAGAACGCTGTTTGGCTAACTTTGGAGGGCCAAAAATCACCACTTCCGATTTAGACTCTTTGAGCTGGAGAAAACTAGAAGCCATCCATGCCCTTATTTCATCCAAACACTCAAACAAAGTTGAAAAATTGGAGCCATTGTTACATCTTAGGGGCACATACAGCTGGATGTCATCAGCATAACAATGATAAGCCACATTACATTTTTGACAGATTAGGCCCAAAGGCAGCATATATAAAGAGAACAACACAGGACCAAGACATGAGCCCTGAGGAACCCCCGAGGAAATAAACTGTGAAGATGAAATAGAGCTTCCTAGCTCCACCGCAACTATCTTCCATGTAGATAGGATGAGAACCACTTTAAAGCAAGCCCCTTAATCCCTCCCCACTCCTGCAAACGGTCATGAAGAATCCCATGATCCACAGTGTCAAACGCTACGCTAAGATCCAGAAGCACCAAAACAGCACAATTCCCAGCGTCTACAGACAGCAATAAGTCATTTGACACTTTGAGAAGGGCAGTTTCAGTGCTGTGTTGAGTCCTGAAACCAGACTGAAATTTTTTTTTTTTTTAAAGTCATTTAAAATTGTAGAAAGTTGATTAAGAACCACCTTCTTCAATAACTTAGCCAAGAAAGGCAGTTTTGAAATTGGTCTGTAGTTATTTAACACTGAAGGGTCCAGAGTGGGCTTTTTCAAAAGAGGCTGCACCAAGGCATATTTAAAATATGATGGAACTACACCCTTTAAAAGACTGATTCATTAAGGACAGGATCATAGAACCCACCACATCCCAAATCTGAGTTAATAAACGAGGTGGGATAACATCAAGCAAACAATAAGATGGCTTAAGATGTTGAATAACTACTAACAACTCAAACAGAGAAACGGGCTCAAACATCGAAAACTGAGCAGAAGTGCAAGAGTCAGGCCGAGCTAGGAGACAGACCGGATTCGAAGCAGAGATTGGGATATTAGCTCTAGTAGTAATGATCTTATCCACAAACAATTGTGAGAAACTTTCACAGGCTTTCTCAGAATTATCAACCTACAGTATTCAAGACTGTATTTATTTTACAAAAAAGCACTCTTGGACAATAATAACCAAAAAACAAACTGTTGGTAGGCATGCATGCAGTCTCTGAGTATCTCATAGGAGACTTGGAGCTTATCTCTTTTCCATCTCCTCTCTGCCTGTCTCCATTTTTGCCTAATTGATCGGCTCTCTGCATTAAGCCAGGGTTAAGAAACCGTTTTAGATTTTACCTTTTTAAAAGGGGCTATAGAGTCCAGAATACCACTACACTCGGAGTTAAAACTATCAACCAACAAATCTAAATCTGGGCATGATATATGCATATGGGACTTAAATGCCTCTGAAAACTCAGAGGCTATCAAAGCGTTAATGAGCCTTACACGACGACCTGCTGAATCACTGCCTCGAGTGATCATAGACAAAAACCATATTAAAAGTAATAAAATAATGATCTGAGAACCCAATGTTTTCTACAGCCAGCTCACACACCGGAATACCCCAAGACAAAACCAAGTCCAGTGTATGGCCTTGTACGTGAGTAGAGCCAACTACTGACTGAGTAAGGTTAAAAGTGTCCAACACATTTAGAAAATCTTGAACTAGGGGCCTATCCGGACAACAGAGATGAATATTAAAATCGCCTACGATGACAAGGCTATCACAACACGTTATCATGGAAGATAAAAATTCAGAGAATTCACAAATAAAATCTTTGTTATATTTGGGAGATCTGTATAAAAGTGCAGAAATCACAGGCCTAGTCAAATCCACTTTAAAAATGTGCACTTCAAAACAAAACAATAATGAAAATTAAATAATAATAATAATAATAATAATAATCCTTTGGGAAGAAAACCTAAGAAAATCACATTATGAATTATTAAATGTGGCATAATTAATTGTCACCGATTTGCTTCTAGTAATTTATTGTGCTAGGCAAATTAAATAGTCTTTTCTGTCTATAATTTTCTCTTTTTTCCTTTCTGTCTTATCAGTGTTTATTTATTTTTAGGCGAACTTAAGGAGAAACATCTGAGACAACGTTGACAGATCAATGAAACTAAATACAATAAAATAAAATAAATAATAATAATAATAATAATCCTTTGAGAAAATGACATTGTTTATTGTCACCAATTTGCTTCTAGTAATTTAATGTGCTTTAGGCAAATTAATAGATTAAAAAACAGATTTTTATATTTGTGACTCAACTCGTAAAGCCTCAAAAATTTTAACTCTGCAATATCTCACAGTGTGCTCAGATGGTTTGCAATCAAAAATTAGATTTCATCTTGAACCAGCTGTCTCATCTGCATCTATTTCATTTTAGGAGAACTTTACGAGAAAAATTCATTCAGCTGATATTCGATGAAACCTAACTGAGCTAAATTAATTCTCCTGAACTATAAATAAGATCAAATAAAAATATAGAAAACCTAAGAACATGACATCATTAATTATTAAGTGTGACACAAATGCTGCTGGTGATTTATTGTGCTAGGCGGGTTAAATAATACTGTTGTAAAAACGTACAACCACAAATCGATTTTTGCCTCAACTCATAAAACCTCAAAAATCTAAACTCAAGAGTCGTGCATCAACCTCTTGCAGCTGTCTTGCTTTGTTTCTCATTCTTTCTCTCTCTCTTTAACACATACACACATGGGACGCCCATGTCTGCTTTTCGACCCAGTGTACATGCCTATCAATCTCTATGATATATTTAAGTGGGAGACAAATTGCCCCACGCCTGCTCTGCACCCAGTCAGCCTGTCTGGCGTGAGCTCATTGGTGGCCTGCTCTCTCGTTTGTCTTTGACAGCCGCCTGTTGTTCGCCACCAGCGCTATTCATCTCAGTGTCAGTCACTAAATAGGAAGTCCCACGGTGAAGACCTCCTCATTAATATAGATCTGATCACGGCCAGACAAAAGATGGAGTGTGTGGATGCCTTTTCCACTTGTGACCCAGGTGAGAAACTGTCTCACATCACACGATTGTCTAACAGACAAAACACAGCTTGCTGAAGCTGAGAAATGAAATGGATGAGGAAATAATATGCAAATCTGTCAATGTGCCATTTAGAATTAATAAACCTCATAAATGCGACAAACATTTCAACCTAAGAAACCTTCTATTTAAAATGCTTTGAAATAATAGCAAGTAAACTGCTAAGATGTTTTTTATACAACAAATAGTTTTCTGTCTTTGAAATAACAGACTAAACAACTTAATTTTGAAATAGCACCGTACCAACAGTTTTGCTATAGATCTGAACAGCTTTCAGAAAAAAGCTGTAAATAACAGAAACTAAATAAATATCAAGTGGATGTTGTTGAAAAATGACTAGAAGCAGACCTTTTCATGACGTGGGAAGGAAAAAATGGCAGGCAACTGAACCCTCTGATACTCATAAATTTTTCATAAAAATGTTTTTTTAATGATGACCTTTAAACAGAGAGACAAAGCGAGAAGGAAAGAAAAAATACTTTCTTTCGTCTCATACTACTAATACTTCTGAGGGAAAAAAATAAAAACAAAAATAAATCAATAAAATAATAATAATAATCTATCATCATTTACTCCTCCTGTAACCTACGTTACCCTCGTGTAATTTCAGACCTGATGACTTCATTTCTTCTGCAGAACACAAAATAAGAAATTCAAAAGAATGTTTTAGCTGTTTTTGCCCATACAACAACATTGGATTCAACATATTTTCACTGTATGGCCAAAAAAATAAATTTGCAACTAATTCTCATAAAATAATTTATACTATTTATTAAATGGCAGTTTATGAATACTCAGGATTAACTTTTAACCCTGGGTAAAGTGATTTTTATTAAATGTATTTATTTATTTTTTGTTAAAAAATACATAAATTAATGTAGTAAACGTTTTAGAAAAAGTATGCAAAAAACTGTTCTAAATAAATGTCTATACATATAAATTAATTATTTACACACACACACACACACACACACACATAAATATCACTTTAGAAGCAGCTTCCCCAACATTGGTAGCAGCACCTTACATTTGTGGTATTATTCAATGAATGAATACCAGTAATAGCCGACTGCTTCAAACAGTAGAATTGAATTTCGAGATGCTGTCCCACCGACAATCATGGGATTTTTATGGAATCATTGCTTTCAGACCTAAAATAAAATCTGGTTCATTTGAGGTACAGCTGAGAGCTGAAATGACCATTCATAAGTCACTTGTGGTTTGATAATGTTTGGTTTGCAAATTGATTTTTGATGGATGTACATTTAAATACCCTTAAGAGACCTGCTTATTACATTCACTATGCAAGTCCACCACCAAAGGGCCAAGACATACAACAGGCCTGCAATTTATTTGTCAGAGTCACGGCTGGAAGCCTACATTGTAATTTACACCTTTATTAAAAACATGCCTTCGCTTTTCTACCCCTCTCCATCTCTCTTTTTATATCTCAAACATTTCAACACAACCATCTCCACCACTTTTTATCTATCTATCTATCTATCTATCTATCTATCTATCTATCTATCTATCTATCTATCTATCTATCTATCTATCTATCTATGCATCAGGCGATGTATTCATTATAACTCACTGTTTGACTCCTCTCTGCTTTTAAAAGCTGTGTTTCTCGGTCCTCACTCACTGTCCCTGTTCACCCTGCTCTCACAGCACCTCTTCTCTGGATCACAGCCAAACAGGCCAGCCTTAAAAGGTTTCCCACATACCGGCGTGGACGCTGACAAAAAAGGGGTCAAGTTTGAAGCGCTCATCTTGTTATCTCTTTTCAGCCAGAAGCAGTCTGGTGGCTTCAACACTATTATCACTTGTCTGACCATGTATGAGTAAAGCTGCATGGGGAAATATTGCACTTGGCAGTGGAGCAGGGATTTTACTGCAGCCAGGAAAAGCGCCTCATGTGGCCATGCCTGTTTTCTTTCATTTTCAAAGGCTGTGTGTGTGCCAAAGACAGGAAGAAGAGTCAGACAAATAAGACAGTGTTTATTCAAAACTTCCATCATCTAACAATCTATATACACTACTGTTCAAACGTTTGGAGTTGGTACGATTTTTTTATGTTTTTGAAAGATGTCTCTTATGTTCAACAAGGCTGAATTTATTTGATCAAAAACACAGAAAAAAAAGCATACAACTGTGGTCTATTATTACAATTTAAAGTAACTGTTCTTTATTGTAATATATTTTAAAATGTAATTTATCCCTCATGTTGTTTATTCAAAACTTCCATCATCTAACAATCTATATACACTACTGTTCAAACGTTTGGAGTTGGTACGATTTTTTTATGTTTTTGAAAGATGTCTCTTATGTTCAACAAGGCTGAATTTATTTGCATACAACTGTGGTATATTATTACAATTTAAAGTAACTGTTCTTTATTGTAATATATTTCAAAATGTAATTTATCCCTCATGTTAAAGCTGAATTTTCAGCAGCCATTACTTCAGTATTCAGTGTCACATGATCCTTCAGAAATCATTATAATATGCAGATTTGCGGCTCAGGAATTTTTATTTAATTAATAATTTGCCAAAGACAGGAAGAAGAGTCAGACAAATAAGACAGTGTTTATTCAAAACTTCCATCATCTAACAATCTATATACACTACTGTTCAAACGTTTGGAGTTGGTACGATTTTTTTATGTTTTTGAAAGATGTCTCTTATGTTCAACAAGGCTGAATTTATTTGCATACAACTGTGGTATATTATTACAATTTAAAGTAACTGTTCTTTATTGTAATATATTTCAAAATGTAATTTATCCCTCATGTTAAAGCTGAATTTTCAGCAGCCATTACTTCAGTCTTCAGTGTCACGTGATCCTTCAGAAATCATTATAATATGCAGATTTGCGGCTCAGGAATTTTTATTTAATTAATAATAGTTTTTTTATGAAAGCATTTATTTGAAACAGAAACTTTCATTACTGTCACTTTTTACCTATTTAATACATCCTTGTTGAATAAAAGCATAAATTTTTTTTAACAAAAAAATCTTACTGGCTACAAACATTTAAATGATAGTGTATATGCAGGGATTTTCAGTGACTTTTTCCATAGGTTATATTCAGGGGCGGACTAGCCATTTGACATATAGGGTGTTTTCCTGGTGGGCAGACGCACTTTGGCCCATCTTGCAGGGACAGCGTTGCATTAGTTTGTATTCTGTATTGACAGCGTAAACCCAAACACAATTACAAAGTCTGTAAACAGGATGTTAACAAAGGCCAGACACAGGACACAATAAAGACAGACACAAAAAGGAGAGAACAGATGCGTCAGCAGAGAAAATACTGCACAGGCAGTGCAAGCAGTAACCAAGCAGTCTCGCGTTGCCAGACCTTCTGACTGACAGCAGAAGGTCTGGGAACCTTGGCTGCTTTGAATGGCCAAGGCCCGCCCAAGAGGCCATATGACTGACAGGTAAAGCAACCAATCATGTTTCATTTTGTGCTGTGTCATGTTTAGAGGCGTGGAAATGTCCCCAAAATAACAAAGCAGTGTGTAAAAATCTTAAACATATTTTAAAGATTCTGTGCCGTGAACTTTAAATATTTCACATACTTTAAAAAATTCAGCATTTAGTTGATCCTGATAAGCACTCATTACAGTTGTAAACATGACGGCTTTCTTCTTCCCTGAGGGGGTTTGGAATCACAGCATTTTTGTTTCCAGGCGTAACGTTAAAGAACGTGACAGACATGTCTCCTGGAATAATTCAACCAATCCGATGACGACTACGAAACTCTTTAAGTGTTTCCAATTTTGTGTGTGATATGCATCAGCCCTTCAGCCAACAGTCTGTGGGCTTGATGTCTGAGGCTGAGACTAGTAACCAAGGAAATGCTGTATTGCGGCTGTTCCATAAGCGCCACCTACTGGCAGGGAGAGAATTTGCTTTAAATCTTGTAATTATACAATCTAATTTAAACAAAAACAACTGAATGTGCTACATGTATGTAGCATCTTTGTTTGGACTATGATTAAAATGCAGTGGTTGACTAATTTCAAATGGCTACTCTTTCATTCTTTCTAGTCTCTTACTTAAAATCAGCAATCAGTATCAGAATCAGCCCATTTGCTAATAATCAGAATTGTCCATGAAAAATCATGATCGGTGCATCTCTAGTTTTTCTACATAGCCTACTGGTTAGTTTCCTCAAACGGTTGTAACTTTGACTGACTAGTAACAGCAAGTCAAGAGCGAGTGAGTACCTGATATTCCCAACGTTATAGGGGCAAGATGTGTGTGAGTGTGTGTGT
>NW_015505417.1:265592-306354 GCF_001515645.1 Sinocyclocheilus grahami | reverse complement strand
TGAGTGTGTGAGTGTGTGTGTGTGTGTGTGTGTGTGTGTGTGTGTGTGTGTGTGTGTGTGTGTGTGTGTGTGTGTGTGTGTGTGTGTACATATATATGGGTGCTGTCCGACTGGACCGTTTCTGATCGTAATGGTGGGTCGTTTGGACCAAAAAATGCCAGGGCTGATTTTTTTGTCCCAGTCCGGTATTTAGTTAAATTGATATGTCAGTAGGTGTCTGAAAAGTGTCAGTCTTCATGAGTGAGTCATTAAATCATTAATTTATCTGATTTGCTCAAAAACACTGATTCATCCAGCAATGAAACATGAAACAAGCAACAAGCAACTGTCTATGAATGACCCACTGAATCATTCACTTACTGTATCTAATTCGTTCAAAAAAAAAAAAAAAAAGTTTGATGTGGAATCAAGTGACTGTCCCTAAAAGGGACATTCATTCAAACGATTCATCCAACAACAATGGTTCATTCAGAAATAAAATAAGTTACTGTCCTTATGAATGACTCACTGAGTCATTCTCTCAGTTGATTTGTTCAAAAACAGATTTATATTTAGTGTCACGAGTGCTGTGTTGCTCAGAGATACAGTGTGTGTGTATGTATATATATATATATATATATATATATATATATATATATGTATATCTTGACAGAAGAGGCACACAACTCTTTTAAGGCAGCGATCTTGCTACTACAACACTTCACCCCCTCACCAAATAACTGTGTTGGAGGCTGTAAAGGTGAAAATCACACATATTTAAAAATACCTGGATTAATTGGTTTTCCTTTTCTTTTCAATGTCCATCTACCTCCTCAGGGACTCACAAAAGTACCCAGCATCCCTTGAATAATGGGCTGATCACTGAGAAGAAAAGAACAGAACCAAAGGGCTTTTGAATATTAATGATATCATCAGCCCTCTAAAGCAGAACCAAAAAACAGACACCTTGAAATTTCCATGTCGGCTGGAGGATGTGGATAAGTGTGTGATATTTCACACTCTCCACTAATCACATTGCGAAGTGATATGAAGGACTCTCCTTCATGGTCATCTGAGAGTGCTGTGACTGACGGAAGGAGGATGGCACGCTATTCTGAACCACAGCTGCACAGAAATCAGGAATATATTGATGGGACGCAGTGCAACAGAAATTCCTTTTGGATATCTGTGGCTAATTAGCAATTTCAGTGAGACCTATGGTGGGTTTAAGTTAAGCCTATAAGGTTTATGGGTTATACCTGTTTTTCAGAATTCTTTGAAATCTGCCAGAATTCTCTCCTCATTATTTAGGATAGGCATTATTCCCAATGCCAAGATTCCCAGATGCTGCTGATGCACAGCTGGAAAAAATGAGCTCATGGTTCTGTCTGGGAGAGACTCATCCACCGTAAAATGTCTTACTCTGTGAATGAATGACTTCTAGTGCTGTCATTCAGCTCAAATGCAAGTCAAATGCACCCTAACATAATTTAAACATTAGTTTAGATCAGCGGTTTTTAAACCCTTTGATGCTACGGACCTCCTTTCTAAGATATCAAGGCAGCTACACTACCGTTCAAAAGTCAAGAGTTTAAAAGATGGTTTTTTTTTTTAAGAAATTAGTATGTTAAATCGATCAAACGTGATATTTATGTTTTAAATAAATGTGGTTCTTTTAAACTTTCTATTTATCAAAGAATCGCAAAAAAAAGGTATCATGATTTTCCCAAAAATATTAATAACAAAGCAGCACAACTTTTTTTTAACATTGATAATGATTAGACAAGTTTCAGCATATTAGAATGGTTTCTGAAGGATCATGTGCCACTGACGACTGGATATTCAACTTTGATATCACAGGAATAAATTACATCTTAAAATATATTGAAATAATAAACAGTCATTTAAATTTTTTTTAACAATATTTCATACCATTTTACTGTATTTAAGATCAAATAAATGTAGCCTTGGGGAGTTAAATAAATATAAATAAAATAAATAAAACAAACATCTTACACATTTCAAAACTTTAAATGGACTGTATATATTTTATGTATATTTCTAAAAATAAAAATATCAAAAATATGTGTAAAATATTACAGTACCTCAATAATATTTAAAATATCTAATTATCTTTAAAGCTGCTATTATATTTTTTATGTTTTTGTCAACACAATGAAATAATTGTTTTTTTTCATGATTTTCGATTAGTATGTACAGTATGTGTGTGTTAATTCATGGCTATATATAAATATACACTGAACAAAATTATAAACGCAACACTTTTGTTTTTGCCCCCATTTTTCATGAGCTGAACTCAAAGATCTAAGACTTTTTCTATGTACACAAAAGGCCTATTTCTCTCAAATATTGTTCACAAATCTGTCTAAATCTGTGTTAGTGAGCGCTAACACAGAGATAATCCATCCTCCTCACAGGTGTGGCATATCAAGATGCTGATTAGACAGCATGATTATTGCACAGGTGTGCCTTAGGCTGGCCACAATAAAAGGCCACTCTAACATGTGCAGTTTTACTGTATTGTGGGGTCCGGAGGGGTATGAAAAAACTAGTCAGTATCTGGTGTGACCACCAATTGCCTCACGCAGTGCAACACATCTCCTTCGCATAGAGTTGATCAGGTTGTTGATTGTGGCCTGTGGAATGTTGGTCCACTCCTCTTCAATGGCTGTACGAAGTTGCTGGATATTGGCAGGAACTGGAACACGCTGTCGTATACGCCGATCCAGAGCATCCCAATCATGCTCAATGGGTGACATGTCCGGTGAGTATGCTGGCCATGCAAGAACTGGGATGTTTTCAGCATCCAGGAATTGTGTACAGATCCTTGCAACATGGGGCCGTGCATTATCATGCTGCAACATGAGGTGATGGTCGTGGAGGAATGGCACAACAATGGGCTTCAGGATCTCGTCATGGTATCTCGGTATACGACAGCGTGTTCCAGTTCCTGCCAATATCCAGCAACTTCGCACAGCCATTGAAGAGGAGTGGACCAACATTCCACAGGCCACAATCAACAACCTGATCAGCTCTATGCGAAGGAGATGTGTTGCACTGCGTGAGGCAAATGGTGGTCACACCAGATACTGACTGGTTTTCGGACCCCCCAATACAGTAAAACTGCACATTTTAGAGTGGCCTTTTATTGTGGCCAGCCTAAGGCACACCTGTGCAATAATCATGCTGTCTAATCAGCATCTTGATATGCCACACCTGTGAGGTGGATGGATTATCTCGGCAAAGGAGAAGTGCTCACTAACACAGATTTAGACAGATTTGTGAACAATATTTGAGAGAAATAGTCCTTTTGTGTACATAGAAAAAGTCTTAGATCTTTGAGTTCAGCTCATGAAAAATGGCGGCAAAAACAATAGTGTTGCATTTATAATTTTGTTCAGTGTATATAGATATAGATATACACACACACTTTACTTTGACTGAACATAAAAAAGCATGATTAACTGCAGGCATAAGCAAGAGCATAGATGCACGTGAGGTTAAATGACTGAATGAATGAATTATGAAAACAAAGAATGGAGAAATAAAGAAAAACATGATGAAAGAAAATTATAGACGGACCCAATTTCAAGACCCCCCTCCTCCGCCGGAAAGATAAATCATCTGAACCAGTCCTGAACCTTATCACTGTATGAACTGAAAGAGAATCACTTCATTAAGATTCTCAGCTCGTCTATCCCACTCTTCTCCTGCTGTTTATTAAGTCTAGCTCTATCAGCATGGCACTTATCTCTGTTTTCATGTCTGCAGAATGTTTATTGTCATTTCAAGCTTGTTTTCTGTGACTACAGGGAGATTGTATTCCTCTTGCTGTCATTATTAATCATGAGAGGAGGAATGCATGTGGAATTAGATCCACCAACACAATCACGGCAGCCATCCGTTCACAGGTCTTTTCAAAAGTGTATTTTGCTTTTGTAATCAGACTGATCAGGCTCGCGAAACGCTTGACTTGCATGTGATTATTAACATGCTGTTCAGAAAACTATGATGTAGCACCTTTGATAGGAATTTCACACATGAGTGAAACTGGCTCCAAACAATCTAATTTTTCGAATTTTCTCACTGTTTTATCCGTGTCTGGTTTATTTTCTAGATCCGTACACTGTGTGAAACCAATAATGAACTGACAAAACTGATGTCAACAGTTACACAACGCTGAACGACTCACCTGTAGCCTACACTGAGTATGAGACCTTGTGCTAAACCTAAATATTAGGGTTGAGCGTTTCTCCCCCTTTTCCCATGATGTAGCCAGTGCTAACACCCTTTCCATCATTCTAGGCATGTTTACAAGTGCTACAGCCACAAGATCATCCAAAATCAGTTAGTGCATGTCAAAAAATGAAAGCTTAAATATTGTTTAAAGCAAAAAGCATTCTTTTTTCTCCATAGGGTTGTTTTTATGTATACATGTAAACCTTTCTAGCCAGACCTACATGAGCCCTAAGATTAAGTGGTGATATATTCATTAGTAGAACACAAGAGTTCTTTAAACATTGTATAATATCCAACAATCGTACGAAGAAAAATAAGAACAAATTAAAACAGCAGCCCCATCCACTCCCATGAAACATTCTGAATTACATAAACTTGCTACAGTGTCACAAAAATATATTAGTACATATATTTTTTGCATATTATATATATATATATACTGTATATACACAGATATAAATATGTGTGTGTGTGTGTGTGTGTGTGTGTGTACAAAACAATGGAGAAAATAAATATAAAAAAATACTTTTTGGGGCTGGAACATGAAAGAAAGAAGAGTAAGAAAAGTAATTTTATCATTAAATTGCTAGCTCATATTTGATTGTTTATTTTAAAATTTTGAGGTCTGTATTTTTTTCTATTTTTAAAATAAATCTCCTACGCTTACCAAAGCTGCATTTGTTTGATTTAAAATACAATCATTTTACAGTAAAAAAAGCACTAAAATAGTGAATTATTGCTTCAATATTAAGTTTTTCCTTTGTTTTTTTTTTGTTTTTTTTACATTTGATTACATTTTTTAAACGTAATTTATTAGTGAGGTCTGGGGTGGGGTTAAGAATTGTGCTATAGCCTAATACCACAATACCTTAATACCAGATACACTAAACACTTTAAAATAGATGTTTGTGAAAGATGTTTTCTCTGTTTTGGAGGGATGAACACTGTTAAATTATACCATATTTATTGCATCAACATTTGTTAATAATTTACTATAGGGTTAGGAGTGGATAATTTTATCAGTTGTTTATTATTCATGCAACAGTACATATTACTGTTCATTAATAACCATTGCTATATAGATGATAACTTTGTCTAGTGCCCTTTTTTGTTTTTAGTATGACTTTATTTAAAATTTTATATTAAAATTTAACTGCTATACTGAATGAAATAGCATAGACTTCTTCATGGCTAGTGTTTGCGTATTTAATTTCATTCTGTAACCTATACTTGTTCTACAGATCTGTGTACTAGTGTTAAATGCCAATGTTTTTGATAATGTTGATAACATTTCTGACAGATAATATCATGATTTTTTTTTGTGTGTGTTTGCCTTATCGAATGTGGTATCCTGTCAGCAATAACCTGTCCATGGGTGTTTTTGATTACTGTCAATTAAAGTCAGTGCAGTGTTGCCAGATATTGATATGAATATATATTTATATATATATATATATTTTTTTTTAAATAAACATCACTGACCCTAAACTGCAACTTCCCATTTAACTTTCTAAATTGTCAAATTAAGTGGAAAAGACAAGTTCAAAAATGCATAAAATAGCTAGATTTGGCAAC
Organism: Sinocyclocheilus grahami; assembly: GCF_001515645.1. Lineage (NCBI taxonomy): Eukaryota > Metazoa > Chordata > Actinopteri > Cypriniformes > Cyprinidae > Sinocyclocheilus > Sinocyclocheilus grahami. The sequence continues at coordinate 300,540 of NW_015505417.1, read as the reverse complement.
ACGGGGGAGGCTGCATTCAGCCTTATTCAGAGAACAAATTTTATTTTTGAAAATGTACCGAGGTCTGGACCTCGGTGACCTCATAGCTGGCTACGGGCATGTTCCTGTGATGGCTAAACTCAATTTTGAGCAGCCATTACTACCAGTCTTCAGTGTCACATGACATCACTTTCGATAAATTCAATGAATCATTGTGAAATATAAGTATTTGTTTCTTTACAAAAATTGTACCAACCACAAACTCGTTAAATATAAATATACTATAAATCAAATCTAAATATTAATGTATATCCTGAATAAAATGATCTTCAAGCAACCAAACTCACAAGAGCATTTTGGGTAATAAACAATGAGGTAATTTCCACAGCGGTGGAAACAGACACAAGACACAACTTTGTTCGGTCCATGAAACATTTTGATAAAACCGTAATCATCAGTGTCTCGCTATAGCTCTCTGCAGGTGAATGTCTATGAAATGTCTGCTATGTTGATCGTGGAATGGATAGAGGATATTGGCAGCCACTACAATTCCTTCACAAAAGCTGTACAAATAAATGCAGACCTCTAGCTAATGTCAGCAGATATGAGAGGAAGTAGGCCTGGCAGGACATTCTGACACTCGTGGGGCATAAACAGAGAAAGAGCCTGAAAGGGGACATCAGACATGCTAACCGCTAGCCCATGGTATGTTATTGTTGCCGTGGGAGAAAAGGGCGTTAAAAAGTATGCAGAGATATTTTACTCTCCCAACCATGAAAAACATCCAGGGTTAGACCTTTACAGCTCCTGAGCATTGGGGTATTGTTATACTATAACAGTACTGCAGTGGGTTAGATATGTTAAAGCTACCATTGCCAAGAAACATGGTTTTTGATAGATACTCTTCAGCCTGGGTACATTCACACAACCGGAACCGCTGAAATATGAATACGGAGCGTTACAGATAGGCGAGCGGATGGAGGAACTGCCCTTGCGAGTTCAGTTTAACTGTATCATCTCGAATCTGATATCGAGCCAGTCATGCCTACTACGCACATATGGAAAATATGTCTTTTTGAAAGGCTTTGGATTCATTCAAACAGCATTCGCAGCTCTCTAACTGGAAAATATGATTATTTAGGGCCCACTGACATGGCGCAATATCATCTGAGAAGGATCGGGCGAGAGTTTCCTTTTAAAGTGCACCGCTTGCCCTTGATGATGACAGATTTAATACGGGCATACAGACACAAGGCAGATCTGATATCAAACGTATCTCGTTATTTTATTCATCTCCTCCAGAGTTATTTTCAGCCACCCGTAAGTCGCACAGGTCGCAAAATACCGACTGAAGCCAGACGTCGATAGGCCTGGGCGGGCAAAACCACAACGTTTTTGAGTTTTTGCTACCAGAGGAGACCTGAATGTGGACGGCGAGTTGGAGCTGATTAGCCATGGAGATTATTCCCAGTTGGTTTTCATTTTCCCACCTTGTTTATAAAACATTACATTCCCCTAGAGTCCCAAAACAGCAGCTGAGGTTTCAGCAAGATTACACACTGTACACGGAGGGAACGGGGTATTTGTTACTTTAGACGAGGCTTTAGAGTACAATTGGGTAAGTCAAACATCCAATTAGTTTTACTGAAACATTTGCGGCCAGCCCGTACTGTAATGTTTTAATTGCAGTCTGTTGGCGACTGTTTTGTGCCCAAGCCCTCTCTGTGTTTTTACTGGCTGACAATAAGCTTGCAAAGTAGGTGATGAATTAAAATGTAAACGTGTCACATATAAACCACTCCTCTTTCCAATTTGATCGTGATGTATTGATGCCATTAGTGCGCTTGGTCTAAATGATAAGCACAACTTGAAAGGTTAGTTTTGGCCCCCAGTGATGTCATTATACACGTTATGTCTGTATTGGTAGACCTCACCATTTTATTCTGTCTGCTAAAGGTTACGTAAACATTTCCTTAATGAGCAAAATCAAATTCATTTATCAACACATTTTTTGAGGGTGACACATTTCTTCTCTTATAAAATAAAGGTTCTTTATTTGGCATCTACGTATGTTTCCATGAAGAACCTTTCAATTCCACCAAAGATTGTTTACAGTGAATAGGTTCTTTACTCAAATATTCAAGAAACTGAAAAAAAAGGTTATTTTAAGAACTGTACATTCAAAGGTTCTTCAGGGAACCAAAAAGTTTATTCTCTGGCATCACTGCGAAAACCCCCTTTTGGAACTTTTATGTTTAAAAATACGTACCTCTGGGTACTTTTCTGCAACACCGTTTTTACGTACCTTACTGCACGTTTAGCCACAGTTTCAAAGAGAAATGTCCACTGAGTGGGGTTCAATACGTGAACCCTGGCACGTTTTTATTATGTTGATAAGTATTGCTGTGTTTTTATTACGTTGCTTTAGGTACGTATAGCGGCGGTTCAGAATTCAAATATCCAGGGACTGTCGCTAAAAGTTAATGCTCTATCGTGTTGGAAATATGCCCTACACCAAACCCAACTTAAACCTACCCGATAGTGTTAACAAATACAAAACTGATATAAAAACACATTTGTTGATGCAACTGTGTCATTTGAACTTGCTTATATGCAGATTTGAACTGTCTTGTTGAACCGGATTTACACGGAATTCGAGCTCTTCACCTTTCAAGTACGTCTCCGTACTCCGTGAGCTACCGAACAAACATGTCGTCTATGAAAACCCATAGATATGAAGCTGGATATGTGCGATGCTAACATTCAAAAGCATCAGTTTTCAAATCTCCCAGCTTATTAAAATTGTTTTGAAGTCATAACATAATAGTCTTCAAGTAATTGTGTGAAAATTACGCTTTATTAATCAAAACTCTGTAAATTTGTGTGAAAAGGAATAAAAGGTGTCAGAGTTTTACTGCCTCTAGTGTTCATTTCTTTTGGAAACTGCAGTGATATGTACTTATTGGTACGTATTTCGCGTCTCGCGAAAAAGTGCCCCCAGGTACGTTTTTGCCATGAGACCAGGTAGGTTTAATAATGTAATATAATACACATTTTTACTTATTAGTATACTACTATAGTAGCCAAAACAATATAGTAGCGTTAAACTAATTTAACTTTTTTTTTTTTATTCTAGACTTCTGTCTTTGACTACTATAGTAGACTACTAATAAAAAAAAATGTATTATGAAAATCCTGACAAGTTTATGAAGCAAGTTATCATAATACAGATGCATTATTTAATTTTATTATAAGTATTTGTTTGAAAAACTCAATTTGTTATTGCAATGATCCAGTGTATCACTCAATGGCATAACAAGCTAACATATCAAGGTGCAGTCTTAAAGTTAGAGTATTAACTTACAGAGCACTGGCACAGGATCTAAGGAACCTCAACAGGATGTGTTTTTACGATGCATCCTCAAATGTCTAACCTACTAGAGCTGTGGGTGACGGCCAGCAATGTGCGTCATACTGTAGCCACCAGCGGTTGGACGCTTTGCACTTTTTCCCCTTAAAGGGACATTTGCAAGAAGCCATAACCATTTTGCTACTAACACTGACTGCTTATACTTCTCTCTCACACTGATTTCCATTTTTACAACTTGAAGAATTTGATGGAGGTTTGCTACTAGCAAACATTCTCATAAAACAAGAGATGATATCATTATGGCTTGACACATTAATGCAGTGTGGAAACCTGAGATATTGCTTGTTTGTGATGTCATTAAAATCTTAAACAAAACTTAAAAGAGGAATACAGACTGGTTATACACAATTCAAGACTTCAAGTTGTAAAAAATGGAAATAAAACATTGTTATTATTATTATTGTTATGTCAATATAGTTTTTACTAAGTTTTGGTTTTCAGTTTTAGTTTATCTAGGTTTAGTTATTTAGTAAATCAATAAAAGGAGTAATGTTACCTTGGCACTGCAAGGTAACAGTTAATCTCAACTAGCTGAAATAAAATGCATTTGTTTTTCATATTTTACTTTATTTCAGTTAATGTTTATTTTATTTCAAGTAAATGTTTTGTGGTTTTAGTTCATGATAATAACCTTATGTATAAGCTTATCAAAGAAAGACTCAAAAAGTCAAAAGTTGGGAAATCCGAAACGTCACATTTAAATGTTGTCATTCACAGAGAAAATAAATAAACAGAACTCCTAATTTTTCTAATTTTCAGCAAATTTTCATTCCCCCAGACCTTTGAGAAAGTTTAAGGTTGGGAAATCCAGAATCCAGATCATGTCACATTTCAATTTTGTCATTCACAGAGAAATAAATAAATAAATAAAACTCTTAATGTGCTCAAAAACATGTTGAGTTTTGTGTCCATCTGGAAAGTTTAACTGTGTGGCAATTGTGGGCTTTTGTGTGACCGTGCAAAATTGGTCAGTAAATTTGGTTTCTCTACTGAGACTTTCATTACTTGGAAAAAATGGAAAATGGAAAAAATACATACTGTATATAACATGTAGATATATTTTCCAAGATAAAGATGCAAAACCCATATATCGTATGCCACAGTTTTGCTTTGAAATGAAAGGCTTCGTTTTACTTTGGAAGCTGGCTTAAGTTGTCATCTTAACACTCGCACTCCTTCAAAAACACTTGTCATTCAAAGTCAACCAGACCAATCAGACCATCAAACCACTCTTTCAAAAAAAAAACTGAGATGTAATCATCCCTCGATAAACACAAATCCCAAGATATCCACTCTTTTGGATGAATTCTGATATGGAATACATTGTCCTGGGCATAAAATGGACTTTCAAAGATCATTTCTGACTTCTCCACATCAAACATGTAAGCGCACAAACCCCGACACATGTGGAAGTCTGACATATCTGACTTATCAAATCAGATCAGGTTACCGCTTCGGAGCACATTTTCTCAGGCTTCAACTGCATGAGGCTCTTAGCAGAATTGTCAAGATCGAGGACCCCATTACCAGCCCATTCAGCAGATTGCAAGTGATATTCGTCAGCCGCTTTCGCTTTGTCCTCTATCATGTTCCACTGGCAGAACTCCACTATTTGCCCTATAGTTAACTTGTAGATAGGCTCTCTATCCGTCTAGCAGTAAGTACTTGGACTAATGCCAAAAAGAGTTTGGTTAACACTCCAGCTACCCATTTATATGCCGAATGCAGCCAAGATGCTGAGGGATCAATTACTTTCCAATCTTGTGCAATTGTGGCTGCATAAACACTCCAAACAATGCTGTTTATATGAGCGTAAGGTGGCCAGCAATATTGTTTTTTAACTCTCACTTCAGCCTCTTAATTAATTTCTGTGCAGCTGTTAACAGATGTTGAGAGGTGAAACCCTGAAATATGTTTCATTAGAAGCGTTATAGGCGGCCGGGGAGAGTCCAATAAAATAGGCACGTCAGAGCAAACTGACAGCCAAACAGACGCAGCCGTGAAAACATTTGCTCAGAGTGAAGAAAATTGACGAAAAAGTCACCAGTGATTTGTGGGTCCTGGGAAGGTTTTGCCCACTTCATCACTTCAAAACCAAGATAAACAATGTTAAAAGAGATATGAATCTGTGAACAAGCTTGTAAAAGCATCAAGGGACAAAATTTGCGATTTGTGTGTTTCAGAAATGTTCAAAGTGAAAAGAAAAACATGTTGAAATGTGTTATTAAAAATGTTGGAAACATCTTGAAGCTGTTTATCAGTCTAAGCCATTGCATCTAGAATAATTTTATATATTATATAATTTATAAATATATATATTTAATCATATTTATATTAAAACTATGATGTATTTATATAAATATTCATAATCATTTTTATAATTATAATATTTGTCGATTTTTTTTTATCAACCACATCTAAAACTTAATTTCCTCCAATGAATACAGAAAAATCACATAATTTAATAAAGCAGTAAGCCATGGGAGGCTATAAAGAAAAGACTGCACATTGAAAACAATTCTGCTGTCATTTTTTTCCACGTAAACATGATATATAACTAAGATTAACAGCGTGTGTGTGAAGACATTTCTATTTTTGTAATTAATTTAATTTTCAACACACCCTCTAATGTTTATGGGTGGTTGAGCACGGTGTTTAAATTTACTATGTCACAGTTAAAAAAATATATATGTGCTATGATAAAAGACCAAAATGTAATAAATAAAGTAGTTAAACTGATAATAATAATAATACAAAATTCCCACCAATTAATTTAGTTAATTTCATTATTAATATGATTGGCAATGCCACAACTTGGCACAGTAATATATAATGTGCACTCACAGGTGTGTGTTTATCGGCATTGCACATCGACTTTGAACATAGCTCATTTAATCAGAATTTAGAGTCTGAAGTATCTAGATTTGTTGTGAAAGCCAGATATTCGGAACTCCTACGAGTGTATAGTCTGTAACAGCTGCAGGAGACCTTAGTTGTAACTTACACATATGTCTGATATCTCCCTACATCTATGTTTTGTTGAAACGGGTAATGCCATCACACAGGGCCAGTCCATATCAATGGAGAACGCAGGCATATAAGAGCAACTGGAGTATGAGTTTGTCTCTGTACACAAAGCAGGTGATGAGGCAGCGGAGAGGGAGATGAATTGAGCGAGGAGAGTTCATGATGCACAGTAGAATCCCTCTGGAGTCCCAGACACACCAAACTCTCTCTGATGTTAAGGATCTGCTCCCAAAGTGATCCAGCATTCTGAGACATGATTCAGTCACCTTGTGCTACTCAAGAGTTAAAGAAGAAACGCCACAGAAAGAAATGTCACACTTCCAATATCCTCCACAGCTGATAAAACATTACAATAATACAAGTTAACAATCCAGATTACTCCAGTCTATCAATTAACGTCTTGTGAAACATAAAGCTGTGTGTTTGTAAGAAACAAATCTATCATTAAGGTGTTCTAACTTTAAATACAAGTCCACAACCCACAATAATCCTTCCTGTTGTCCTCTCACATCAAATATTTGTTTAGAATAGTTCTGGACTGTTTCCACTTGTAAACAGTATTTGATCTGTGCATATTTCTCTCCTGATTCGGTCAAGATGCTTTTTTTCACTTGAGAAAACTTATGAATATAGACTTGTGCTTTAGATGGAAGCAGGGGCGCGGGAAGATGCTTTCGGTTGGGGGTGCTGTGTGTGTCCGTGTTGGGGGGGTGGGGGGGGGTGCGCTAGCGTCACGTGTTCATGAGGATTAGGCTAATCGTCCCATATAGAAAACATCACAAGTAAAATTAATCATGTTTATAAAGATAAACATGGGTTTATTATAGCACACTTACAATTTACATTTCAGAGATCATTACAAATAAATTATTAAATGCTAAAACTGAATAAATTTAAATGAACAAACCTGGCGTTGCATTTGCAACCATGTGAAAACAGGGGGTGCTGCAGCCCCCTCAGCACCCCTACATCCCACGTCCCTGGACGGAAGCGACTGTTTACAAATGCTTTAATGACGAATTTGTTTCTTGCAAACTCGCAGTTTTTCACTTCATTAATTGAAGGACTCTTTTGGATTACTTTTGGATTATTGCGATGCTTTCATCATTCTCTCATTCTGACTGATCCACTGCAAAGGATCCATTGGTCAGTAAGTGATATAATGCTAAATTTCTCCAAATATCTTGGATGGCCTGTGGGTGAGTACATTTTCAGAATATTTTCATTTTGGGATGAACTATTCATATTTAAAACCTGACTTTAAAGGAATATTTTTTTTAACTATTCCTTTAAAACCAGACAAAAAATTTTTTTTACCATACAATTACAATAAATGTGGAAAGGAGGTTTCAAGCTTCAAAAATGACACAAAACACCAGGCAAGTACAATAAAAGAAGTGCATACAGTATGACTCAATTTTTCTCATTTGTAAGTTGCATTCAATTAAAAAATGGCAGCTAAATGAGAAAATGTAGGCTAAATGTAAATTTTAAAATGAAAATAACAAGTGTCTCAAGATGTGCACAACTAAAACTTAAAGGTCCCCTGAAATGCTTAGAAACACGCAGCGAAAATGTAATAAATAAAGTAGTTAAACTGATAATAATAATAATACAAAATTCCCACCAATTAATTTAGTTAATTTCATTATTAATATGATTGGCAATGCCACAACTTGGCACAGTAATATATAATGTGCACTCACAGGTGTGTGTTTATCGGCATTGCACATCGACTTTGAACATAGCTCATTTAATCAGAATTTAGAGTCTGAAGTATCTAGATTTGTTGTGAAAGCCAGATATTCGGAACTCCTACGAGTGTATAGTCTGTAACAGCTGCAGGAGACCTTAGTTGTAACTTACACATATGTCTGATATCTCCCTACATCTATGTTTTGTTGAAACGGGTAATGCCATCACACAGGGCCAGTCCATATCAATGGAGAACGCAGGCATATAAGAGCAACTGGAGTATGAGTTTGTCTCTGTACACAAAGCAGGTGATGAGGCAGCGGAGAGGGAGATGAATTGAGCGAGGAGAGTTCATGATGCACAGTAGAATCCCTCTGGAGTCCCAGACACACCAAACTCTCTCTGATGTTAAGGATCTGCTCCCAAAGTGATCCAGCATTCTGAGACATGATTCAGTCACCTTGTGCTACTCAAGAGTTAAAGAAGAAACGCCACAGAAAGAAATGTCACACTTCCAATATCCTCCACAGCTGATAAAACATTACAATAATACAAGTTAACAATCCAGATTACTCCAGTCGATCAATTAACGTCTTGTGAAACATAAAGCTGTGTGTTTGTAAGAAACAAATCTATCATTAAGGTGTTCTAACTTTAAATACAAGTCCACAACCCACAATAATCCTTCCTGTTGTCCTCTCACATCAAATATTTGTTTAGAATAGTTCTGGACTGTTTCCACTTGTAAACAGTATTTGATCTGTGCATATTTCTCTCCTGATTCGGTCAAGATGCTTTTTTTCACTTGAGAAAACTTATGAATATAGACTTGTGCTTTAGATGGAAGCAGGGGCGCGGGAAGATGCTTTCGGTTGGGGGTGCTGTGTGTGTCCGTGTTGGGGGGGTGGGGGGGGGTGCGCTAGCGTCACGTGTTCATGAGGATTAGGCTAATCGTCCCATATAGAAAACATCACAAGTAAATGTTTATATGTTTATAAAGATAAACATGGGTTTATTATAGCACACTTACAATTTACATTTCAGAGATCATTACAAATAAATGCTAAAAAAATGCTAAAACTGAATAAATTTAAATGAACAAACCTGGCGTTGCATTTGCAACCATGTGAAAACAGGGGGTGCTGCAGCCCCCTCAGCACCCCTACATCCCACGTCCCTGGACGGAAGCGACTGTTTACAAATGCTTTAATGACGAATTTGTTTCTTGCAAACTCGCAGTTTTTCACTTCATTAATTGAAGGACTCTTTTGGATTACTTTTGGATTATTGCGATGCTTTCATCATTCTCTCATTCTGACTGATCCACTGCAAAGGATCCATTGGTCAGTAAGTGATATAATGCTAAATTTCTCCAAATATCTTGGATGGCCTGTGGGTGAGTACATTTTCAGAATATTTTCATTTTGGGATGAACTATTCATATTTAAAACCTGACTTTAAAGGAATATTTTTTTTAACTATTCCTTTAAAACCAGACAAAAAATTTTTTTTACCATACAATTACAATAAATGTGGAAAGGAGGTTTCAAGCTTCAAAAATGACACAAAACACCAGGCAAGTACAATAAAAGAAGTGCATACAGTATGACTCAATTTTTCTCATTTGTAAGTTGCATTCAATTAAAAAATGGCAGCTAAATGAGAAAATGTAGGCTAAATGTAAATTTTAAAATGAAAATAACAAGTGTCTCAAGATGTGCACAACTAAAACTTAAAGGTCCCCTGAAATGCTTAGAAACACGCAGCGTTACTCTATGTGTTGACGTCATTTTAACTGAAACAGGAAGACAGGGCGGGACATATCAAGCAACCCCGCCCCTTTTTAAAATAGCCAATAGCATTCGTTTATATCACAGCTTGGGCTAGTCGTTCAAAGCCGTTGAGCTCCGTAAAGCCGCATTTGACAGAGTATGCCAGCCACAATCTCATCCATATTGCTATAAAATATAGCATGCTGTGTAGAATTAAAATAGCTCCGATACATTTTGTGGTCTGTGCCGACTCGCGCATGTGATCCGCTCGGTGCTATCGTGTCTCTGGACCGGAGCAGAGTGTGTGTGCGGTGGTTAGCGTGACACAGCGCAAAACCAGACTTCTTCTTTTCCTCAATGGAAAGCATATTTACACTGTTTGAATCGTTCCCTGTCCCCTATATAGTGCACTACGTGCAATTCACTGTACAGAAAATTATAATTCTGTGGACAAATGACCGATTTCAGCCGCGGCTTCAGCATCTATTTTATAGTGTAGGGGGCGGGCGCTTGGGATTCTAGAGAGCATTTGATTGGACAGAAAGTTTGATGTGACGCTGAAGTACGATGTGACGTCAAAAAAAACATTGAGCCGTTTTGGCGGAAGTGAGGAACTGCAAGCTTTGAATGCTTATAACTTCTAAATGCAAATTTTGTCACTGTTTTGGAGCACACTGCCTTACAGATAACCTTAAGACTAACATATTGATACTAACACCCAAAAAACTTTAATTTTGATTTCATGGGGACTTTAAATACACAAATGTGAACTCTCTTTCTCAAAGCTATAAATTAATGCCTGTTTGCCGCTACAGAATACAAAAAGTCCTTTCACGGACTATATTTAAATCGGAGAGGAGCCAACATACTGTAGCAACTGAGCTCCATTTTCTTTTCCAAACTATTTGGTTAGCACTGAGAAAATCAAAGTAACCTACATTCCATGTTTACCTTCCCACAGACTCCATTAAAAGCCTTGTGTTCGCATGACACAAACACCCAAACTGACTGACATGAGTAACGTACAAACTGCAGAATGAAGTGGATCTGGATGTTACCACATCAAAGGCAGCTGGTTAACAAGGCTCCTCAGATGGTCAGAGATGAGTGGACTAAAGCACATTTTACAGAATGTCAAAAGACTAAGATGGCCGAGTGTGTGTTTGCAGCTGTGCAGAGTTGCGTTGAAAGTCTGGTCGGGCTCTATTGTATGGTCAACATGACAAATGCTGGCTGTTGTTGTGTGTGGGAACATCATCATTCTGGTTTTGGCCTGCTCTTAGGACAGTTTATGTTTTTTTTTTTGCAACAATGGAGACCAGTTTTCTGGATCACGAGAATGGAATTCTCATGAACATCCAACAATCTCTTTAAATGATCCATTAAACCAGATCCCACCCGTTAGTCAAATGTCTATTGCTAATTTAAAGTATATAAAATGAATAAAGAATAGATTAAATTATGTGGCCCATTTTCAGATGAAGCAATATGTTTTTCATCAGGGATGTAGCTTATATTGTCTGATCGGGATTTTACTTCACAGATCAAAATCACATTTTCTTTTAAATTCATTTAATTTAAAAATGCATTTATTTTTTAGGCAGAACATATTTTATTCTTGTTTAGAAAAATATTTTTATAAGTATCAGACTATATATATATATTCTTGAAAAATAAATACATGAAAACATTTTTTAAAAAGAATATGATCAATGAAGTAAAGTCCCGATCTGAGTTCAATAATGTTCAATAATATCTCCAGGTCCCAATATTTTATAGTGAGAGTGTTTATGAACATTATAGTTCTTACATTAAAAATTAATGTAAAATTTCCAGCAATTATTGCAAATTAAACTATTTTTTTCTGACACTAACAAAAACATTTTCTAAATAACTAAATAAATACATTTGTTACTGCCACAGTACTTTCATAACTACACTGAACAAAAATGCTGATGTAGAAAGAAAATCACTCAGAAATTGCTAGTAAATTTTATAATTTAAAGAAATGGCAATTAGCTCATTACATTAATACGCTGAAATTATCTGAAATAGTACTTTCTTGAAAAAGTACTTAAATAATCTGTTTTATTTAGTGTATTCATAACCCATTTTCAACAGAGATCAGATAGCATTACCTTGGTGTCAATTACATCCAACAGAAATTTGCAACAACACCATTCAAAACCCCACAGAAAACCAAATATATACGTTTACAAGGCATAAAAACAAATGTTAGCACATTTGAGCAGTTTTATGTTTCTCTTGCATGGCGGTAACAAGGCCAAGGCAAGGGTTTGATTCCCCAAAAAAATGCATGAACTGAATATACACCTTTAATGCAATGTCGCTTTGGATAAAAGTGTCAGTATTTAGTAAGCACTGACCGTCTATCCTTTCCTATGCTGCTCATCAAGCCCACATTCTTGAACGAAATGGAGGCTTTATTCAATACCTATTCTGTCATCCACAAATCTCTACATCGTTAAGTTTTTATAAGACAGACTGTTTACATTTTTCACACAGCTGTCACAAATGGTTTCAATGTGTTTCATGTAGTCACTATTAAAGAATTTTCCAGAATTTCAGCAGACGTATCTCACAGCCTCAGCACCTAACGCAGCTCAGAGCGTGCTTTATTTTCAACCGCCCCAATGGAGGTGTCCATTACACATCACTGGGGACGAATTGAAAACACCTGATGCACAGGGCGGATTATTATAGTGAAGGTTGTGAATACCGCTGCTGAGAGGAATGTCAGTAGTCGAAGAAATCCATGCCAGTCACCGCAGCTCCCTAACAGACCTGACTCATTCCGCCTGGCACCTTTAGCTCCACACGGAAACAATCATCGGTGTAATTTTGAGTGTTTTAACAGCTGACTTGCTGAGTGCATCTGTATGTGTGCGCTTTAAGGGGTGTTTGTGACTGGGAAGATGACAAGCACAATACCCATCATGCCGCATGTCAGTGCCCAGCTCTCAGAACTGTCGACTCGGGGTCACTGCTCAGCGAACGGTGCCGAGGTTCATTTTCTCACACTTAAGCCTTAATAGTGGGTTCAGCTTAACTGTGTATGTGTCCAGCAATTTAGTCCGGGGAAAATAAAATATTTTGCTAACCGCATGTTTCGATCCACAATGTGAAAGCCAATGGATTTTTAAAATTTCAAAACCGACTGCGTTAAATATGTTTATAAAAGTGTAGTAATGAAAAATGACTTATTTGGTTCTCCTTCTCCTCAAGCCACATAACTAATGGACTTCATAGTGAGTTACTAAAGCAGGAAAACCTCAGGAAGCTTCTTAAACACAAGGCAATAACAGAAACATCCTCCCCAGGATTGATTTTTCTGATCTGTGAGCACAAACTATCACTTAAACTAGGTAACAATGCCAGGAACAATAACGTTGGCACTTAAGACCAAATGCTTTTGTTGTTGCAATTGTTTTGTAGTTGCAATTGACTCTTTGCTAAGACCTTCCTTAAAATTGGTACTGTTGTGTCTGCTTTTTCTCAAACAAAGCTTTTGCTCTATGCAAAAAAAAAAAGGTTCTTAACATGCATTTGGGAGAGTACCACAAATATATTTTTTTGCATTCCCATTTGCTCAAATAGCAAAAGAAAAACTCCACGATAGTGTTTTTGTGACTTTCAATAAAAGGAAAAAAATTGAGAGACTGATAACGGCTGTCAGAAGAGAAAACGATGTCAAATACCGTTCCCTCCCATAGACGCTGCATTAGAAACACCCTCGCATTAGCGTTAACTGTTTTTTTGTAATTTGATGCAAAGGTGATATAATACAAAGAATAGTGTTATAAATGTACATACATTTTTTTCAAAATACAAATATGAAAAACTTTCAAAGATTTACGATGCTGATGACCGTTAAACGCGTCATCACAGTCTTGTGAAAAGGGTCCATTGAATACAATTTGTTTTTACTGAAAAACAGCCAAAAACTTTTCTTTTTCTTTTTTTTGGGAACACCTACATTTCTGTAAAAGTTTGGGGTAGGTATGATTTTTTTCATATTTTTGAAAGTAGTCTCTTATATTCATGAAGTCTGTATTTATTTGATCAGAAATAAGTAAAAACAGTAATATTGTGAAATATTACAATTTAAAGTAACCCTTTTCTATTTTAATGGTTATTTTAAACGTAATTTATTCCTGTGATGCAAAGCTGAATTTACACCAGTCGTATGATCCTTCAGAAATCATTCTAATATGCTGATTGGGTGGTCAAGAAACTTTTCTTATTATCAACCATTTAATATATTCGTAGAAATCATCATACATTTATTTCAGGATACTTTGATGAATAGGAAGATCAAAAGAACACCATTTATGAAATGGAATTTGCAACATTATAAAATAGTCTTGTCACTTTTGATCAGTTTAATGCATTCTTACTGAATTAAAGTACTAAAAATATATTATCACCATTTCCGAAATTCCGAATTCTGCTTATGCTCTAAAATGTTTGGCTCCACAACCTCTATGCATTGGCTTACTTGACACCATTCTCTGCAGAAGCGACAATACCCTCTACTTGAACTGCAACACCTTAAAGTCTCTCCGATTGGTGGAGGCGATCACAAAACGGGCTTTCGAACATCTGGTCCTGGCATATAGGTTGTTTCCTACATTGCAACAATCGACAATAGAGCTCTTTTAATAACTTAATTCAAAACACAAATCATTCTCATGGTCCATTTTTGATGTGGCACTTGAGTTTATGTGAAAAGGATCGCTGGTGAACAGTGAAGTAAGTCAAAGAGAACAATGGGTGCCTGTGTGGAGAGGCCACTGAAGTTGTGACTTAACATTAAACAGTGTCACATAAGGGAATGGATTAGGGTAACCGATTCTGAAAAATGAACAACAAGTTAACTGACATTTAGATTAAACGATGAAATCATTCATCAATGACTTCCTCGATCCAGCCAGAACATTAATAACCTCAACATAATTGATCTTCTGAACCGTGAAACATATTTGAGTAATGGAAAGAAATGTAATTGATATCACCATTACAGTGTGTTGAAGTGTCACTCAATGTTTATATGAAACTATAATTAAATATGTATCTATTTTAAGTTTGTTCTTGAAGCTGATTGCATTTTAATGGGGTTAAGTTACAGATTTTATCACTTCATATATTTCAGCATTGACTATAGCTCTACTGAACTCAAGCCAAATCTTACAGCCTGCAATCCCTCTTGTACCAGGTTAAATCCAGTTTAAACTCACAGCTTGAATTTAAATCTGATAGCCCGAGACAAAAAAGTGAGGCAATGTAACTCGCTTTCCTGATAACAATCACTAAAAGTAGCTAAAATGTTCATTTTGAAGTACTGAAATATGTGTATGTGCATTTATGTGTCTTTCTAAACTACTTTGTGCATCTTTCTAAATGACATATCACATGTTGTTCTTCTGTTTCCTGTGCCTTTAAGGACCAAGAAAGAGTAACATCTCTGGCGAGCGTGCAGTAATGGCTAATTGCTTGTTAAAGCAGGATGATTTTCTGGAGTCGAGCCCTTAGGATGTCTCTAATAGCGTTCTTCATTAACTGTTCTGCTCAGTGACTGCTTTGTCTGTGTTAGCGGACTAATCCCACCGATTACCACCACTTACAAAAACAGCCCTGATAGTGTAACGGGGCAGAAAGAAACCTTCTGTTCTTAAGGTGCTAAATAGATTTTTTTTTTAAGTGACAAGAAAATTGGCTTTGTACCAACACACATTATGTACAGTAGTCAACATCTGAAGTGGATCAAAAAAGTTCATCAAAGTTGCCCTAAGGCAAGAACGCATTTTGGTTTTAGGACATCTTTGATGAAAGGTTTTGATCCACTTCAAATGTTGACTACTGTATTTATGAGCTAATTATTGAAATTTTTCTTAAAGGGGTCATATGATGCTATTTTAAAGATCATTATTTTGTGTATTTGGTGTAATAGAATATGTTGACATGCTTTACTGTTCAAAAAACACATTCTTTTTCAAATACTGTACATTATTGTAGGTCCTCTATGCCCCGCCTCTCTCAAATGCGTAGTTTTCAACAAAGCCCCCTCCTTAGACAAGCTCAGTCTGCTCTGATTGACCAGCTGAACCAGTGCATTGTGACTGGCCGAACACCACAAGCACATGTCGGAAATGTAACACCCCTTACCATAATCGCAGCTTCAGCTTTCAAAGTAAATATCAAGACAGTTAATAATGTCGTTAGTTTGACCAGAGTCGCGTGACAGACACAGTGATGATGCAGTACACAAGCCGCGGTTAAGACAGCTGACGTGCTATGATTTCTGACAGGCTGTTCATTCTCTTGTAATGTGACCCTGTTCCCCTCACACACACACACACACAACGCGTTACTCTGCGCTGCGCAAAACTCCGCATTTGAACAGTCAATAGCAAATACTTAAACTAATAACAAAACATACTTACAGTCGTTGATTCAGAAGCGCCAGATTGTCATAGCAAAGTCAGAATTGACTCTTTTTTTGACTTTGTGCACAGCCAGCCTTGTACTCTTCTAGGTTAAAAAAAACCGTCGTCCATAAAATGCATTGCACAAATTCGAACATCTGGGTTGTGCTGTTCTGTTGTAAATCAATCTTAACCAATGATTCCTAATTGCATCTACTTCCGGAAGGCCAAATAAAGTGCTTTTGCTTTCGCACTGAAACACAGCGTCTCCCTGACATGGCTGCATCAACACTACTGCTGTTCCTGAAACCAGGCCGCCTTTCTTTGCGTGCACATTTGGGCGGCATTATGCTAATATTTCCACATAGTGACGTAGATATGTGGGGGCGTGTTAGAACGAGCCGTTTTAGGTGTGGCTGACTCTTAACTTTTATAAAGAATATCTCTTTGGATTTGAGACTTTAGTCTTTGCAACTTTACAGATCTTCTTTATGCACTAAGAGCTTGTAACACTCCAAAGAGAAAGGAAAACTTGAAATCGCATCATATGACCCCTTTAAGTCCTATAGATATATTCACAACAAATCCCGATGTTACGGTCCAAGTTAGTCTAGGGAAGACCGCAACAGAAATAAATGGTTGGTGGTGAGAAAAAAGCCATCTCCAGATCCAGAATGGCTACAATTACCCAAACAATCATGGTCAAATGCAGCAAAAAGAGATGATTTTATTTACAGAGAACAGAGAAATAACAAAAGGGTATTAACTTTTGGACAAGGTTTATTAATAATAAACATAACGCAACTAACTTCTATAACCCAACTAACTAAGCTTCAAAGAAAATAAAACTAAATACAACAGATTAAACTAACTTCCTAAACTAACAAACGGGAGAAAATACTCAAGAGTGCTCAACAAGCATTTATTTTCATTAACTAATAGTTTCATATTTTTGTGGAAACCGTGATGCATTTTTTCAGTATTCTTTGCTAAATAGAATGTTCAAAACAACCGCATTTATTTAAAACAGAATTTTTTCCCGTCACTATTAATCAATTAAATGAATCCTTGCAAAATAAAAGTTTTATTACTTACAAAAACTCTTTTGAAAGGTAATGTACAATGCAAGAAGATAGAGACTTTTTCTTAAATCTTGTGCACTTTATATTTTTCTCCTGAGAAATGATCCCAGTGTCCCCTTTCACTGTGCTCGGATTTGCCAATATACCAACATCCACTATTAAAAGTTAGATTTTAGTATGATCTCATCAGAAACTTTCAAACTGTATGACAACCATGCCCAGTTTGTACTTTATCTATTTCTAATTGTTCTACAGGAATGTAGAGAAACATCTCAAATAAACTGTGATAGTGTAATAAAATATAATCAAGAATTCACTGCCCAACATAGACCACATAAATCATCTAAAATCAACTCCACATGACAATAAGCAATTCAAATACATCAAAAGAATAGCACAAGATTGCATAAATGGAGAATCAAATCCTGAGCAACGAAAGACCATCCTTTCCTGTGGGTTGCTGTAAGCAGGCCTTCATTCGTCAAACTAACCTAAATTCATGGATAAAACTCTTACTGCAGCACTATTTGACTAAACATTTGGTAAATAACTGGAAATGTCCTGAATACACAAATTCCAGAACACTCATCAACTAACCTGTAGCTTAGACTGACAGACGGAGCCTGCTTGAATTAGACTGCCATTCATTTCAGCTTGGCGTTAAAAGTCGGAAAAAATAGTAAAGCTTGCTAATGGAAATCTTTCCTGTGTGAATTGGCTACTTGTTTGAGGCTGCCTCCCTCTATTGCCCCCCTCTGATCAGGAAGTTTTACGCAGTTCACCTTTGACTTTCACGTCTCCGTATTTATGCCTTTGAAAACAGGCAAATTATAACAATCATCACTTTCGGCCCTACACGTCTGGGTCACTATGGTTGACCAGGACTGAGAGCCTTTTAAAACTCCAAAGTCTCCTTTGAGAATAAAACCAATAATATTATCTTCTTGAATAGGGTGCTTGTCTTAAACACATGGGTTGCTACAAACGTAGCCTTAGTATCTGCAGCTGCCATGAAATGTACTACTTAGTGTATTCTGACATTTTTAAAGATTTCTTTTATGAAATAAATATGCAAATATGACATTAAAAAAGGTAGGATGCAATCTACATCATACTTTTTAGTGTAACCCAAACAATCACCAAAACAACCAAACAAATAATGGAATTGAAGAAGATAGTTGATAATCAAACAGTTTCCAGTAGCCGTTGACTTGTTACATTTTGCCACTGGCAAATATTTGGTTACCGATATCTTCAAAATATTATTCAACAGAAGAAATAAACTTATGGAATAACTTGAGTAAGTAAATGACGACAGAATATACATTTTTAGGTGAACTATACCTTTTAGAAGAAACTCTTCAAATGGTAGAATAAATGTCAAGTGGCATGGTAGAGTTACTAAACTGACAGGGAGCTGACAAAGTAAAATGCCGTATTTATGTGGAAATAATGACATGCTGTTGCATGAGGCTGGTAAATCATTTCTAACCAGCAGCAGCAGCAGCAATAAAACTTTTTCATTAGCAATGTGTAGATCGACTGCACCACCTACAGGTGATTCCTTGCTTCCATATAAACACCAAACTCTCAGGTCTGCCATAAACTGGTAACCTGAGCCCTGCAGGGAGGCATCACCGAAAACAAAGACTGACACTTGAAAATAACAATCTGTCAACTTGAAAAAATCAGCACCCCGTCCACCAGCGCTCCACTCTTTGATCCACACTTTTCTTTCCACCAGGCTGACCTAATCCAGGGCTCTTTGAACAAGTTAAAGTTACCAAAATCACACAATGTCTGCTATTGATAAAAAACAATCAATGAGCAATCAGGTTAACTATATGAATGAGCTGGGAGGGAATTAGTCCAATAGCACAGCTCGGAATTAGAGGCAATTGCCCACCCAAGCTCAGCTTGTGTTTTCAATCCTTATCAGCAAAGCTAATTAATCCAGCTTCCATCTTCTATCTGAATCTTTTTCTAGAAACGTGACCTACTGTAAGCAAAAGTTCCCAGTTAGGTTGCTTCAGACAACCCATAGATCTTCAGATATTATTGTCCTCAGATACATTAAGGCTCTATTTAAAAACCTAGTGAGCTGCCTGCGTACTCAGCATTTTATAGGGTATAGGCATATAATTATGCTGCTTTCTGAGATATGTGAGCTCTGTGACAGTGTTAGCTATTTAAGTATTATTTATAAATAGTATTTAGATTTTTTTTTTGTAACGTGTTTTTAGCGCTGATTATTTTTTATTTCAGTTTAGATAATTGTAGTACTTCAGTAAGCTCAAATCAATTTCTAATGTACAAGTTTAAGCTTTTCATCTAATATTTATATTTTGTTTTAGCTATATTTCAATTAATGAACAGATTTTAATAGCTTTAGTTTTAACTATAAAAACACTACTCAAGTTTATTATTCATACGTTTCTTTTTTCCATCAAGATAATCTTCAGAAATTAACACAGCTTTTTATTTTTTTTATTTTGAAGCCTAAAAACAATCAAACGAAAAAAAGTAAAAAGCAAAAATTAGGATAACACACTGCATCACAATTGCATGACTACCACTAACCTTCTGACAACTCGTCAGTGTTTATTTAAAATCTGTGTAAGTTTGAGGAGCTAGAATAGTTTGCAAAAGCACTACTGTATAAACACAAAAAGGCTATGAATGTACACTAGTGAGTAGTGGAGTTTACCTGTTTGTTGTTCTATTTTTATCAATTGTTAGCAAATGCCTTCTTGAAGACACATAAAGAGTGGGTTATTTGTAGAATAAAACACGAACATATCTTGAGCTTATGTTAACCACAGACCTTATTTCAGGCATTTATTCAAAAACCCACTGGGACAAATTGGAAGTGCAAAAAATTCTAACTTATTTCCAGGATTTAGAACTCATTCCTGCAGCACTTTTTGCAATATAAATATAAATCAAATGTTGAGTCAAACCTCTTGTGCACTTTGTGCTCGTGTAACCGTCCCAAATCACCCTCTTGTGAAGTTTCATTTCTTACAAGACCGCATACGCAGCCAGTAGACAGCAAGGCAGTTCACTAGGTTTTGGAGTCTTAATAAAAGAAAAGCTGTGACTTCCACGTTCCACTGTTTTTGTATTTAAGTGATGTCATCAGGTTTAGATCGAGCTTGATTTAGTCAACGACTGAAGTATTTACTTCAGCCACTGGATATTTAGCTTCAGATTTCTCTCCATCGAAAACATTATTAGGAAATAAAGAGAAACACAGTTTTGACAAAGAAAACCAAACCATCTGTTTCTACTGTGTTTCCTTTCACATCACATCCCGGTCGAGAATTACACACACTCTAGCTTAGCTTCTCGATATAATGGCGATTCCTTTGTTGTGACACTGCAGCTTGACGTTATGACACAAGCACTTCTGGATGGAGAACTAACACTGGACTGCACTATGAATCATTTCAATCTTTTTAAATAAAGCCTAACTACATGTCAATCTTCTTGGCAGAAATTTTCTTACCAAAAGACTTACAAAAAAGCATTTTATGTTGCTGGCAGTACATGTAAGCAGGCCCACACAGAATCTGTAGTCACAGAACTTTCCAAATGCTTTACCCTATCATGAACTGCACTTGACCTTTGCATATTTATCTAATATTTGCCAAATGATAATACTTTCATCAGCTGACAGCTCCTGTAGCATAACTAGTACACCATGGTGATTGATTGCAACAAACAAACAAAATGTACAAAATGTACACTTGATATGAATTTAAATGACAGAGTATACATTTGTTTTTCTTTTCTTAAGAATTAATACTTTTATTCAGGAAGGATGCATTAAATTGATCAAAAGTGACATCAAAGTCAAGATTTGTATTTCAAATAAATGCTTTTCTTTTAAACTTTCTATTTATCAAAGAATCCTGAAAAGGGTGTTTTCATAAAAATATCAAGCAGTACAACTGTTTTCAACATTGATAAGTAATGTTTTTTTTAACATTAAATTAGTATATTAGATTATTTGACACTGAAGACTGGAGTAATGGCTGACTAAAATTTGCCATCACAGGAAAAAAAATAAATAATAATTTAAATATTAAAAAAGAAAACAGATATTTTAAATTGTAAAAATATTCCATATTGTTACTTTTTTTACTGTATTTTTGATCAAACAAATGCAGCCTTGGTGGTATAAAAAAAAAATCCAAACGGAATGGTATCGGTTGGTTTAGGTTTCCTCATTTAAAAGCTAAGCATAAACTAGCCATTCATTTATTTCCAAAATGAGTATACCCTCATTCTGTCATGTCTACCCAGCCTGGGGACAGTTCTGTCAAATGTCAACATGCCATGCAAATAAACTGTGGTTTAGGAGTTCAAATATGAGCCACCAGGACCATTAAGCAACTGCCACCTCCATCTATGCAGCACATCTGCAGCAATGTGATTTGACAGACTGTCATGACTAAATCCCTCTCGCTCCCAGTCAAATGGAGATCACAAGCCCTTCTGGCCATTCATATGCACCGATTCCGCCTTATTGTTCAGGTTTTCAACTCACATCTGAGCTGCTTTATGCAAAGCAGAGACTTTATTCTAGGAAACTCCTTTCCTACATGCATCCAGCCCCCTCACCCCAACGAACAGCCTCAATACGTCCCACCCCAGGTCTCAGGCAGGAACAGGAGGCTTGTGCGCACTCCTGCATGAAGCCTGTCTGTTGTTCACCTTTGCTTTGATTTCATGCTCGTTATCTCACCATGGAGCCGGTGACCCCAGACAACAAGGCCGCTACCTGGGGGAACAATGCTGGGTTTTCAGGATTTCAGTGTCCACAGAGAAGGCTTTAAGGAGTGCGTTCTCCTTCCCCCCGATTTCAGACACAGTCACTGGTTGGAAAGAAAAGAGGGATACGGTGAAGCCCAATTTTCTGCAGATTAAATCAAATTAGCACAAGATAGCTCCTGATAGAATGGACTTCAGGGGTGAGGGGTGATTGCTCTTACTGTGGCCTCACTCTCCACTGCTTTCACTTGCCGTTTGCTTCCTCTGCTGCACCGCTGCACAGCTGTTGAATGCTCAAATGGACCCTCCCTAGAACAGAACCTCATCCACACCCTTCAGTAATGCCTTGAAGGCAACGGTGGACAGCAGGTGGCAAGTAGAAAGAACTGATCAGGATGGGTCACCAACAGCTGCTGGACACAAAACCAGTGGCATCAATGATCCAACTTTGAGAAGCATCATATGACTCATTTCTGAATGAATCAAAGAAAAAGACACTCACCAGCAAGTATTGTGCAGAGAAGTATCCAATCCATGCTTGATTCATGAAGGCTTACCAAAGAACACATTGTCTGTGTAGCGGTGGTGACTAAACATGTTTTCTGAGACAATAGTTTTATGAAACTTACAGATAACTGACCTTGAGTTGATCTCCATGTTCAGTTCATTTTCAAAGGGAGAAAGATGGCTAAACAGAGATGACAGAATAAAAGAAGCACTGAAAGCAGCAACGATATGACTGCTAACAGCACAAATTTTCTTTAATTTCATGGCTGTTGTTTTTCATTGACCAATCAGAAGCCATTTTATTCTAATTGGCTTTTGGCTTTTATGTTAAATTTGGAATGAAATGGAAGTAATACAAATTTTTCTTTCTTTCATGTTGTGAGGTACATTCAAGTTCCATCCATTGGTTGTTGACTGGATGGACACAGTTGACTGAATGCGAGGCTGCAGTCGATTGTAAGAAAGGAGCAGAATTTAACCAGACTAAATGAATGGGAGAAGTCCGGCATACAAAGTCATTTCACCAGAACAACAAGAATTAAGAGGTAAAAATGCAAAATGAAGATCACTGGATGCAACTCACATAAAACTCAACATTAATATGCTACATACTTATCTTTAGAATTAGAAAACCTCAACAGACGATGTTCATTTGATGAACATCCATTTTTTTAAAAGCAGACAGCTTTACACATCATCTACTTTCAATAATAATAAACCCCATCTCACAACTATTTTTCTGTTTCAATCTTTAAATTAGAACAGCTCCCTAATAAGAATCAGCTTAAGACAAGAGACATAAAATAAGTTTCTTCAAAGATCTCTTTACTCACAGTGTGTGGCAAATCTAATTTATTTTGTCTCTCCAACATCAGCAAAATATGTTTACACTTCTTGTCAGCATCTCTCATTAATTAGGTAAAAGTCACAGTGTTTGTATATGCATGCAGAACTGGTGATGAACTGTCTGAAATAATCAAACACTCTTAAACACACAATCTTAAACAAGAAAATGTATAAAGATTACAATGTAATGCAAAATATCCTTTAAAAAATAATATTCATTAATTATGTACCACCCTGAGATTAATATTTACATGGGACATTTGAACTACATGGGACATTTTAACTTGTACTTTGCTGCCCCCTAGCAAACATGTGCAAGCATACAAAAAAGCCACAAAAGAAAGACGTGGCACTAATAAGCTCAAATTGCATAGATATAATGCTACATCTATCAACTTAGCTGTATTTTGGAACATAGTTTCTACCTGGTTATTAGTAGAACAACCACCATGTTTCAAAAACCAGCTTAACCACCTGGTAGATGGTTTGTTGCTGGTCCCAAATGGTCAAGTTAATGATCAGCTTGGACCAGTCGCCACTGTATGTTCTAAACCAAGTTACCCTCTTAAACTACATTTTCAACCAAATGCAACCAAAGTTACCAAATGCAACATAACATTTTAAATATTGTATTACATTGTTATATACGTTACCTCTATAGAGTTCAAAATTTCAAAGTTATGGCTGGTTAGCTATGACAAAAGTGTCATGCCTTTAGATTTGAGTACCTTACTGCTGACAATGACTGCGCTTCCAAATAGTTTTATCTTGGTCATCACCACTGCCATGTTTGTGAATCTGCTGCTGTCTGGTACACTCCTGAATGTAAGCCTCCAGTTGAGTGTCCGTCCTCAGCTGAAAGTCTCCATGCTCCCTGAAGGGGTTTAGTGGGACGTGATATGAACTGGACTTGTTGGTCATTTCAAAATCTTCATTGCAATGTGTGGGCATGGAGGTTCGCCTCATAAACAATCGTTGTGGTGTCTTGCCATCTTCAGGTGAAGACGTATTCAGTGGACCAGTCTTGTTTGTTCTAGGCCTAACTACTTTGAATGATCTCTGGGATTGTTTTGGAAGGGAGAGGGGTGTGAAGCAGGTCTGTCTGGACTGTGAGGAGCTCTGAGGGCTGAGGTCAACGCTATAGGTAGTGAATGGGGTATGGATTTCGGAGGTTTTTTTGGTGGTGGTTTGAAATGATGGCTCTTTGGAGGAATCAGGTCCCCAGGCATCTCGTACTCTGGCATTCAGCTCCATGTTGGACCTTGCCAGGTCACTGTACCGGCCCTGCTGGGCGCTGCTGGTCCTTAGCAGAATTAGGTCTTGGGTCACTGGGTGGTGAGGACCTCGCTTTCTCACCCTGTCTCGGGCTGCCTTCTCACTCTGGCTGAGTACTGAACGTTTGGTGTCAAAAGTCTTCTTATCTTTAAATAAGGAAGCTATTCTCACATTTCATGCATGAACATTCTACTTTAACCCTTAAATGCATACCTCGGGTCTTCAGCGACCCGGGACATCATTCTCTACCCTCTCCCTCCTTCATTTTTTTAAGTTAGACATCAACTTTCTATTAATTATAAACAACATAACAAGAAAAAAAAATTTTAATATAAAAGAATGCCTGTTTTCCTTCAGCGACCCGGGACATCATTCTCTACCCTCTCCCTCCTTCATATTTTAATATCTAAGTTAGACATCAACTTTCTTATTTGAATTCCTCAAACTATTAATTATAAACAACATAACAAGAAAAAAAAATTTAAATATAAAAGAATGCCTGTTTTCTGATAAATTTTTTGTAAAAAGTGTATAGGGTCGCTAGAGACCGAGGTATGTAAATGTGTAAGTATTTTTTCCTGCGCAACTATATTTACATATCTGATGACTCAATATGAGCAATGCATCTTTTTTCGTCAAGGTGGCACTTTTTGATACACAATAATGACATGACGTTTCACTCATAATTACGGCAGGCATAAAACAAACGAATATAATCAGCAAAAATTAAACTGATATGAATGGATTTGATGACTCAATATGAGCAATGCATCTTTTTTCGTCAAGGTGGCACTTTTTGATACACAATAATGACATGACGTTTCACTCATAATTACGGCAGGCATAAAACAAACGAATATCATCAGCAAAAATTGAACTGATCTGAATGGCTTTACTGCAGAGCAATTACTATACGCAATGAAATATAAATGTCACTGTCATTTGATGCTGGATGTGGTGAATAAGCTGCCAGTGATCAAAATATTGAATATGAAGTCATTGAAAACGATAGTCTTGAAAATATGGTTGAAATCGTGAATGTGAGGCAGATGCTGAATGCACCGTGGAAGTGCGCTCTGACGATGACAGCGATGGTAAAATCATCTGCTCAAATCGAACCCTTTTCAAAAGGTAACGAAATATGCTTTATTTTATTCTTCTGCAATTGTTCTTATAATATCAAGAGAGTTTTTTTGCTATTGCAGCAGTTAGAGATCCATCCGTGCTGGATATATTGGTCCGGGTCGCTAAAGACCCGAATATGTAATGATTGGCGAAACATTCATGCATTTAAGGGTTAATGTCTAAATAATGTTCTATAAAGCTTTAAAACATTTGCATATCAAATAATTTTAATTCGGTTACTTTCTTACCCAAGCTGCTGGTGGAAGTGCTTTGTGTTTGGCTGACTCTGTTTTGAAAGTCCTTGTATCCACTGACAGGCCTACCTGCTGAAAGAACAGATCGAGGCCTGGCGTGGGACTCAGACTGTGGGCTGATGGAGGCCCTGCTGTGACGACAAGCCTGGAGTGGCTTTGTGGACTCCTGCTGAGCATCTAAAGCTACAAAACAGCAATGTTAAAGTCGGCATGAAAAGAAAATTCACCCTATCTATTTTCTAAATGCTTGTTAATGATTCATTGATGCATGTTTCATTTCTTTTTGCAATTTTTACCTCATAATGTTTAATAAAAATATCATAACTTTCTGATCTTCTGATGAAATGACTTCTCTCTAGTGACGTATACTGGAATTATCCAAAGATTTACTTTTCTTACAGTAGACTGTGAGCTTACATTTAGATCTGCATCCATCCAACGAAAAACCGGTGGATTGAAACAAATCACCATCCAACATTTTTTCCTTTTCGATACTAAGAAAATCAATTTTGACACCACACAGCCAGCCCACTCTCTTCGAGCTGTTGCCTTCTGGTCAGAGCTACAGAGCACCGACCACCAGAACAGCCAGGCACAAAAACTCAGGCCACTGTGATGAATATACACAAATAGATATACATATATTCTTTCAAGCTGTTAGGCTTTGGTCTGTTGGTGTACAGTATGCCAGTGCAGACAATATGCTAATGACAGCACATTTGATCATCCCAAAATGGCAATTGTGCATCAACACACATTTACTAATAGGAGTACAGGGATGTAATGGCATGCATTAAAACCCTCTGGCCCTCTTCGGTCATTTTTGACGAAAAATTTTATATTTTGACATTTTAAATATCTTAGCTTCATCGGAACGAGATGACACTTGGTGACTTTTGTCACATTAGCAATATGAACACACAAAAAAATCATGGACATGATTCGGATATGTTAAAGGGTAAAAAAAAAAGTCACACCTGACTTTTTTTTTACAGATACATTGAAGGCTTTTAAACATGGTTGATTTATTAAAATATAGTATCTTTCCTGATTAAAGATTTTTATGCAGATCATGCAGTATGAACTCGGCATTAATGGCATAATGACATTATACAGAATCGTGTTGTTATAGTTGTATACAGGTCATAACTGCCTACCTTTAACTCTACAGTCTTTGGCTCCAGACACCAGTCTATCTTCATACAAATCCAGGCAGTTTATAGTCCCAAAATGTCCATGAAAAATGATCATACATACACCCGTCTTCAGATTCCAGCACCTTTGAGCGGAGTACAGAAATGAAGCACTGTTGACTCTGATCTTACTTCGTTAAACAACCACAGTAATGTTTGACTAACCTGATACTGAGGTCATAGCTGGCGCTGATAACTAGGTCTCTCTCTTCACAAACCAGCACTGCTCTTATACTACCTGCATGTCCTTGGATCACTGGAGGAATCTCTTTTAGTGATGGGACATGCAGCAACCTGATTATACGGTCCTTGGAGCCAACCGCCACTAACTGCCCCCCAGCATAATGCATCACTCTACTGGGATCTTCTCTAAATGGAGCAAAAAAAAGTGACAGGAAGTATTAAAACTATGATGCATCTATATATTTAACACATGTATCTTACAGTATATTCTTACATGTTTTCTACCTTTCCAACAGGACTGATATGTTATACACGCCACAGTACACGTTGCGTTCTTCCAATTGGACTGTCTTGGTTTTAAAGCCTTTGTAGATAGAATCCAAATCCTGCTCTTGTAACTAAAAACACAGGAATTGTTAAAACTATACTATGTCTAAACTGAAGATATTAAAAAGTGTGTTTCAGTTTCTATTCAGAGTGCAAAAGGTGGCGTTTTGTACCAGCTTATGTTTGGGGACATGCTTGTCCTCCTCACTGATTGGCACTACAACTTCACAGATCTTTGCATAAACAGGGTTGACCTTAGACGCTGAGTTACCCTGAAAATGCATACAAATTATCAGGGTTGAATTGTAACATTAAGAACAAAGATACATGAGTCATTTGAACTACTTTCCTGTGGCAGAAAAAAGAAAGACAGACCAAATATAAATGATCACCCTCACAAAATTGGTGTGTTTTAAATTGATCCTAAGCAACACATTGTGCATTGAAGATATGGATATTAACAGTAGGTGTGTTTCCTAGGAATCAAATCCATGAACTTGCTATTGCTAACACCACGTTCTACCAGCTGATCTGCAGGTTACACTGATATATTTGATATCCATGAGATGTCAAAAATCACATAGATATTGTTTATTCTGTTATGTATTACCTGCAGAGTCATGGCCTGTTTCTCAACACTCTTCTTTACTTCCAACTCGGTTAAGACCTCCTCCGTTAGCCATTGCCAGTGCATGGACACACGCCTGCAGCTGTACAGTGAGACCTTATCCAAAAGCCCTAAGTGTCATTAACAAAAAAATATGAAAATATGTAAAAGAGGGGAAAAAGATTAATATTATGTCTAAATAACTGCTATGTGTCCATACGTCTGGATGCTGCTAGGCTACCTTTAGGATGAAAAATGCATAATTGCATAAAGATCATTTAATATAAATGCATAAAGATAATTTTATATTATATGTTAAAATATACATTATGGCAACTAAAGCTCAGATGTAAGAATTTCTGATAATAGTAATTTCAGAAAAATTAGTTCTCTTAGAATTAGAGCTCTTGAAAAATGATTTGCCATTAGTGTGGTTTAAGTTCAGTTGCTAAGTCTTTTACACTCTCGTCAAGGTAAAGAGTAGCTTTAGAGTCAACCTAACCTTCTTGTCCACAGGCAATACAATTGTTTCTATAGCAGCACAAGTCTGAACTATTTCATAGGTCTGAAAAGACAAAGGTGACGAAAACAAAAGGACATGCACTAAGCATGCATTCATATACCAATCAATTTCAAATAAAGCATCTACATTTATAACATCTGAGAATATGAAAAGTGACAGACATTATAGAGAATTAAAATAAAATCTGTTTATACTTAATTCTGACCGTAAGTTTGAACAGTCAATCTCTTATAAGCTTCATGTGTGTAAAAACTAGACTAACCTAAAATCCTCTTTGCAATGTCGACTGGCAGGCTTCGAATAAAATCTCTATGACGGCTGACCCCTGACAGAGATTTTGACGACCTGGGGACG
The DNA here is from genome assembly GCF_001515645.1 of Sinocyclocheilus grahami. NCBI lineage: Eukaryota > Metazoa > Chordata > Actinopteri > Cypriniformes > Cyprinidae > Sinocyclocheilus > Sinocyclocheilus grahami. The sequence goes on along the minus strand of NW_015505417.1, from coordinate 271,139 downwards.
ACAGTGAGGGCAGGATCTGGATCATACGAACAGTCCGAGTCTGAATCTTGGCCTTTTGTTCTTCTGTTCCAGGGGTCTACATTCTGAAGGTCCAGCTCAACCACATCACAGATACTCTTGAGAGATTTGGAGTCATTCACTGTATAATAAGTGAATAGTAGGCCCACAACTTATAAATATATTTACTTTAATATGGAATATCCGATCACTAATGCAAAAAGCTAACTACTTACACTGTTCTGAAAGCTCCTGTTTTAAGACATCTGTTTGACTGCCCTGGTGAGCTTGAGGCAGGTCAGCTGGCTCATAAACAGAACATGCTTGGACGAGAAGATCTAGATCTGTGTGGTCAGATTCTGAATGGTAGGAGACTCGTGACTCTGTAACAGAGAGATCTGCATAAAAATCTATAATCAGGCAAGATACTATATTTTAATAAAACAACCATGTTTAAAAACCTTCAATGTAGCTGTTAAAAAAAAAAAAGCTTACAGAAGAACTACAGTATTGTGGCACTTCAACTACAAGCATTGATATACATGGATATACTTTGGTGAAAAATGCTGAACTCATATGAGTACTATATATACAACATGTTGTATATTTCAAATTGGTGTGTTTTACATTTATCCTAAGCAACACATTGTGCATTGAAGATATGGATATTAACAGTAGGTGTGTTTCCTAGGAATCAAATTGCAATACAAGCATTGATATACATGGATATACTTTGGTGGAAAATGCTGAACTCATAGGAGTACTATATTTACAACATGTTGTATATTTCAAGACCTGCCTTTTGATTTTGCCACTTATAATTTACTAGAAATCATATAGGCTCATGCCATTTACTAAAATCCTTTTTGTGAGTTTTAATTTGCTAATATGTAATGCTTTTATTATTTTTTCATAATCATTGTACAGTTGGCAGTGTTATGTGCATTCTTACCAGGACTGCTGAATTTTAGAAATGTGTGTTTCTCCCAAACAATCAGGATATGCACCAGATTTCCTAACATGTGCAAAAGAGAGGTGTCACATAAAGACAAGAGCCCCAGCACATACTTGGACTTGATCCAGTCTGGGCTCTTCCTAAACCATTCCCAAGTTTCCAACATGTCCATTCCTTTCAGTTTTGTGTCCAGTGCTCCATACATTGTACATATAGAGTCCTCGGGTCGGCTGAGCTGGCCTCTGGACCTGGCATATGTGAAATCCTTGCCTGATGTGACTTGTAAAACACTCTGAAGATTCTCCAGGATTTGAAGATTGTGGCACCGCACCAGGATGCCAGTGAGAAACCTCCTCTGGGATGCTCCTCCAGCCTTTTTCATCCATTGGGTGGAGTGGTGCAGTTTCTCAGAGAGGACACACGACTGACAGCGTCCACAAATGCTGAACTCCTCATCCTCTCCTTTACAAGACCATTCGAGCACTGAATCACCAGATTCTCCCCTTAAACATTTCACTTCAGTCATGTTAATGATCTAGAAATGTGCAGACCCATTCAAGTGTGCTGCTTTTAAAAAATCTAAATAGGTAAGGAATTATAAATAACAGAAATCATTCGATTCACTGAAAAGACTTTACAGTTACTGAAGTGTCAAACTTTTCAGTTAACGTTACACCCTCCTAGAGACTTTACACAAACGTATGACGCTTGTTGCCGAGCAACAACAGAAGCGCTTCAGTTCACAAAATGGCGTCCCACAAGTTACTTTCCCTTACATGGATTCATTTAGCAGGCGTTTTTATCTTCTACACACAAGAAATGTATACTAAGAAGGCAGTAACATTAGCCAAATCCTCTAATATAATATTAGTAAGTGATAGCAGTTTCAACAGTAGTACACCGAGCCTAGTAAAACAGTAGTTTACTTTAGTTTCCGTGGAGAAAGTATTTGTGTTCGCGGAAGTCTGTGTCTGTAAATGAAATATCATCCCTTTATGGTTTTACAACAGCAACAATTAGGTAACACCACATTTAGTCTAAAAAAATGTACGCCAGCTGCTTTGATTCATTCAAGCGAATCTTTTGACTCCCTTCATTTAAAGGATTCGTTCAGAAATACGCCAGTTGGTGAGTGATTCATTGAATCTTTCACTCAATCGAAACACCAAGCCGATCAAACTCGTTTTAGCTTCTTTAAAAAGCTCCTAAGGGATCCGGCGTTTCTTTATATAACTCATAAATAACATGTTAACTGTATATTATGAGTAATTTGTGCTTATTAGTACGGTTGAACTGGATCATCGAAGGTCAGAAGCAAATACATTGGTTAATAGAATGGGATTAAATACATAAAGCATATTTGTGTTGTTTAACATTTAATTATTGCTGGTTTACGCCATATTCTGAGTTGCGTTATTTTAATTCATTTTGAGGAATACTGAATCTGTGTTTTGTTTTTTTTGTGAGTGAGATGAATTAATGCATATTCATATTTATTTAGAACTACAGTAACATCTGATTTCTCTCAACATGGGGACAGGAGAGCTGTCAGTCAATAAATTGGAGAAAAAAAAGTAACTTGCGTTACTTATTTGAAAAAGTAACTCAGATATTCTCTTGTAACTTGAAAAAAAGTAATCTGATACCGTAACTCGCGTTACTTGTAATGCGTTACCCCCAACACCGATTATCGGTCGTTTATTTACACACTTTCCGCTCCTTTTCACGAGCAATCCACACATTCCTCACCAACCGATCAGTGTTCAATGAAGGGGGCGTGTTCGTTCAGTTGGTCCAACCAATGAAATGCTCGTTCAAACGCTCGAATACTATTTGCTCGTACAACAGGCAGTCTCTGAAGGCAAGCAATCAAAAGCCAGATAAGTTTACAGTGAAGGAAAAACAGAAGCTATTTAAATACCTGTAAAACAATCCTGTATCACTGCCAGTAAATGCTGTGAGGAAATACTGTATCGGAAAAGATCAGAAAGTGAACAGGCTTGACATTAGTATTTTGAAATGTTAATATGTTCGACTGGTGCTTTTTGGTTATGATTATGAAGAGTCGATCGACATCCAGTTAATCAACGCTTGCTCATTGCTAATATTTCTGCTTCATTTAAGGGGTTTACGAAATCGAACCCCTTTCCCAGTGAGTACAAATTTTATTATCATTCATGAATATGACTTGCAGCACAACAAACAACATACAATATGATTTACAATACGGCTACAACAAACAATATAGCACAACACACAATAATACCAATGTACCACACACCCAGGATGGAATATAAGCATTATAATGCAAACTAAATTAAAATATTTTCCAAAGATTAAGCCAACCATAAATAAATGTATAGTACGGTTCTGCGCTGATTTAATCTTCACTGTGTTTTGCAGATCGGCATCTTTCTCAACAGCAGAAGTTCTTCATAATGACCACATGATGGCGCTTTTACTCTTTACACCGCAGTGGGAACTACAAATAGTTTGGCAGCATTCAGACATATCCTCCTGTATGTCCTATATGAGACCCAGCTATGGAGTTTTTGCCTCTGTAGTGGACATTATATTTGAGTGAATTTCTTTGAGACCTCACATGTCACAGTTTTAAGTCTGGATGTCCTGTACAGTGTTGCCAACTAATTTTCAGGGGAAGTTGCTAAAGGAAGATTGTTTTTTTAAATTAAACACTTATTCACAAATACAAGTGTGACAGAACATATGCCAAGGAAAAGAGCCAGGGGTTCAAGGATGATCAAGCAATATACAGCAATTACAAATCAAAAGAGAGAGTAGAAAAATAAATTAATAAAAAAATAAAAAGTAAGAAATAAAATAAACAGAACACACAACAAAAAACATACTCTTCCCTCAAAACACAAAATAATTATCAGATAAAAATTATACAAAAACACCAAAAAGTGAGCATACATTCAAAGTTTTAGTTGCCTTTTTGTTACAGGAAGTAGATACAGATTTAATATACGTTTTAATATCTTCTTGAAAGTAAGAGAAGTGGGGGGTTGCTAAAGGAAGATTGATTAGTTGCTAAATGACGGGATTGCGCGGTGATGTGATTGCGTAATCACGATGCAAAATTGTCACTGCATCAAATCTCAGAAAAAAAAATGTAAATGTTAATTTAGATGCGTTTATAAAAGAATGCATTATATAATAAAATATAAATAACTCATTTTAAATACAACATTGAATTATTTAACACTTTCACATTTTTTAACAATTACAATTTAAGTTTATTTTTATTAGCTAGCAAACTAGTAAAACTACCAATTATAGATTTAAGCAGTGTATTAGTAGTTCGTATGCTACACTCTAAGAAAAGTCTGTTAAAAAAAGGGCAAAATCTATTAATATGAAGGAATTTTCCGTAATTATTATTCACACGTTTTTTTACCTACATTTTAAATTACGCATTGTATTTTGTGTTTTCGGGTTACAATGGATAATGGAAAATGTCCTGGAAAATTACTACATTTTTCTAGATATTTTTCTTACCGTGCACTAACTGATCAACAAACTCAAGTACAAGCTACTAACAAGGTGTATCATAAATGAACAATTATTCAATTATTATTATTATTATTATTAAATTAAACCATTGCTAATAGCAGCCAACTTAATTCATGTGAATTGTGTACTGCTAGGCACCTTTGGTTTCCTCTATTTGTGTAATTTAGATGGAAAATGTGTGCCTTTTTTATCGTTTGAGTCACTTATCAAAAGTTGCTAAATGTTGCAAAATACATTTAAAAAAATAGCTACATTTGTTACTAGGTGCTTTTGGAAGAAAAAGTTGCTAGGGTAGTCTGAAAAGTTGCTAAATCTAGCAACAAAATTGCTAAATTGGCAACACTGGTCCTGTACAGAGCACATTCAGGGCTTTTCAGAGATACCAAATGATTGGATGTTTCACCATGGCCACTCCCTCTTCTTGGGTTTTAAAAATGGCTGACATTAATTTAGTGATAAAATTGTACATCCTTATGGAAATATGATAATATTTTGTCATTATAATTGAAATTTGATTAATTTTCAAATTGTTTGTCATAAATCAACATCTCAGGAAAGTGTTATGGGGTTTCAAATCAGAATATGACTTCCTGTTATTGAAACAGGACATCATTTCATGTAGAGCACACCAGGACTAAAAGCATGTTTATTATACATTTTGGGAGACAAAAGAATTGAATAGGAAAACAAATTACATATCAATATTCTTATGAAATATTAGATATTATTATGAAAATATGGCCAATTACTGCTCCCATCATTACACTTCTTTTTTCAACATGCTGTCCCAACAGCACTTTAATATGCTAATTAGATACAGTGTATAGATAACATTGTGCTTAATGGGAAAACCAGTTTATGGAATTTTTACACACATATTGCATAATGCAATATGGTATATCAAATCATTTTTTTACTTATTTTATAACATAGTTGAGAACCATCCTTAAACAAAGTTAGTTATAAAAAAAACCTGAAACCTAAAAATGTATTGGGGATTTTAAAAAAGTTCCCATTGATTTAGTCTTTTCATGTCTACTCTTGTCATTTTATTTTTT
>NW_015505417.1:209416-265472 GCF_001515645.1 Sinocyclocheilus grahami | reverse complement strand
GAAAACCAGTTTATGGAATTTTTACACACATATTGCATAAAGCAAAATGGTATATCAAATCATTTTTTTACATATTTTATAACATAGTTGAGAACCATCCTTAAACAAAGTTAGTTATAAAAAAAAACTGAAACCTAAAAATGTATTGGGGATTTTAAAAAAGTTCCCATTGATTTAGTATTTTCATGTCTACTCTTGTCATTTTATTTTTTAGAAAAACTGAGTCCTGGTGTCCTCTACAGAGGACATAGCATAACTTATGAATAAAATAGAAATTTTTAAAAATGTGATTTTACCATTTTTTCCTTATGCTCTAAACAATGTAATGGCATGAAAAAAATACTAAATTCACAAAGTTTTTTATTTCTGGTTCTCAGGAGGATATATTATATTATATTTTGTATATTATTTTATATATTTTAAACAGCCCCCTTGGAAGTTTACAGCTCTAAATATAGAGGGGGAAATGTGTTTTATAGGGATTTCCCATTTACAAATGCAATATGCAATTACATGTTGGTGGGATCAAAAATAATTTGAATGACTAAGACTTTCCAAACACTAGCAACGTAACTTTTGCTGCAGGTTACTGATTCAGCAACCCAACAGAAATGGCATGCTCTCTGCATGGAAAATGATGCTTAATAAAACAAAATTATGCCATCATGCCTCTGGACATAGTACAGCGTTTTTCCTTTTAGTGTGTAGAGAATACAAATGATCCTTGGCGTATTCTTTATGTTTTTCGTTTCCAGTTATTTATTTCAGTAGAAATCAAAACAAAAAAACCTAGACCATTTCTAGAAAAAAATAGCTTCCTTTCCTTTTTAAGATTTAATCCTGCATCCAGTCTAGTCAATATCTTCAGATTAATGAGCTCTGTAATAGTTCATCTTTATTTTAAGAAACACAGTCTCCCATTGATTCTTCCCAATAGAGACTTTGGGAACGGTTAGATTTAACACCGTTGTTGCTTTGCGGTCTAAAGCTTTTTCCTTTCCTAATGCAAATCAGTGGTGTTCTCCATTATTACTGAATGTTATCTGCTGATATTCACCAGAATGGATAACACACTGCAAGGACCAGCCACTTTAAATGGTGCAAACAAAGTTAGTGTGCTACAGCTACAGACGGGTGACATACATTATGTCAAACCATGGAAACTATGAGAGCAGAGCATCCTGTTTGATAAGAAGCTACCAAGACTACACCGTGCTGGTTTAAATAGACTCTAAATACGTAAAGATAAAGAGTGAGTGGAAGGAAGATGGAGTGACAGAACAACAGGAGGAGACGACGTGGTAGCAGTTTCTGCTGTATGAACAGTTCAGTTGCAGGTCCGACCTTTAACAGGAAACGCCAACTTCCGCACCCTAAATGAAACACTGCGCTCATAAGCATGAGACGTTTTTGAAGACTCAACACTTGTGTCCATTTAGGCGGTTGACTATTTGATATAACAAAAGAAAAGCTGTGAGCATCTGTCACATATTCACGTTGCTTGTGTTTAGGGGAGCTGAATAATCGGGTTAGGTGTGTGGAGTGCAGCTGTAAAATATGGTTCCAGTCCAAGATGGGGCATCTACACAAGGGGAAAATCTACTTCTTCCTCCTAAAGAGGTTAGTAAAATGCATGACTTTAAAAAATATATATTTATCTTTCTGGGGTCAAAGCAATGTTTTATATGTTGCATGCTCACAGCAGTGGTATGAGTTGAGGGTAGTTGACATGACAGTGACAGCAGTGACCTGCAGTGCTATACTAATAAAATAGAAATTTTTAAAAATGTGATTTTACCATTTTTTCCTTATGCTCTAAACAATGTAATGGCATGAAAAAAATACTAAATTCACAAAGTTTTTTATTTCTGGTTCTCAGGAGGATATATTATATTATATTTTGTATATTATTTTATATATTTTAAACAGCCCCCTTGGAAGTTTACAGCTCTAAATATAGAGGGGGAAATGTGTTTTATAGGGATTTCCCATTTACAAATGCAATATGCAATTACATGTTGGTGGGATCAAAAATAATTTGAATGACTAAGACTTTCCAAACACTAGCAACGTAACTTTTGCTGCAGGTTACTGATTCAGCAACCCAACAGAAATGGCATGCTCTCTGCATGGAAAATGATGCTTAATAAAACAAAATTATGCCATCATGCCTCTGGACATAGTACAGCGTTTTTCCTTTTAGTGTGTAGAGAATACAAATGATCCTTGGCGTATTCTTTATGTTTTTCGTTTCCAGTTATTTATTTCAGTAGAAATCAAAACAAAAAAACCTAGACCATTTCTAGAAAAAAATAGCTTCCTTTCCTTTTTAAGATTTAATCCTGCATCCAGTCTAGTCAATATCTTCAGATTAATGAGCTCTGTAATAGTTCATCTTTATTTTAAGAAACACAGTCTCCCATTGATTCTTCCCAATAGAGACTTTGGGAACGGTTAGATTTAACACCGTTGTTGCTTTGCGGTCTAAAGCTTTTTCCTTTCCTAATGCAAATCAGTGGTGTTCTCCATTATTACTGAATGTTATCTGCTGATATTCACCAGAATGGATAACACACTGCAAGGACCAGCCACTTTAAATGGTGCAAACAAAGTTAGTGTGCTACAGCTACAGACGGGTGACATACATTATGTCAAACCATGGAAACTATGAGAGCAGAGCATCCTGTTTGATAAGAAGCTACCAAGACTACACCGTGCTGGTTTAAATAGACTCTAAATACGTAAAGATAAAGAGTGAGTGGAAGGAAGATGGAGTGACAGAACAACAGGAGGAGACGACGTGGTAGCAGTTTCTGCTGTATGAACAGTTCAGTTGCAGGTCCGACCTTTAACAGGAAACGCCAACTTCCGCACCCTAAATGAAACACTGCGCTCATAAGCATGAGACGTTTTTGAAGACTCAACACTTGTGTCCATTTAGGCGGTTGACTATTTGATATAACAAAAGAAAAGCTGTGAGCATCTGTCACATATTCACGTTGCTTGTGTTTAGGGGAGCTGAATAATCGGGTTAGGTGTGTGGAGTGCAGCTGTAAAATATGGTTCCAGTCCAAGATGGGGCATCTACACAAGGGGAAAATCTACTTCTTCCTCCTAAAGAGGTTAGTAAAATGCATGACTTTAAAAAATATATATTTATCTTTCTGGGGTCAAAGCAATGTTTTATATGTTGCATGCTCACAGCAGTGGTATGAGTTGAGGGTAGTTGACATGACAGTGACAGCAGTGACCTGCAGTGCTATACTAAACACGTTTAACTGTTTTTATAATTCGCTTATAATTATCATTCAGTTTAGTGACCTCATAATCATCGAGCAACAACATTTGTACTTTTAAAAAAGAATTTACACTGTACACTGCAGGACTCGTTTGAGTTATTATTTTAAATGCAAAACAAAAAGAAAAGAACAAGAAATTGAAATGGTGACCAGTTACATAAATAGAAACATTTAAACATAAAGTCTTCATGTTAAAAAAATAAAATAAAATAAAAGTTCATATATATAAAAAAAAGGGGACATACTTTACCATTTATTCCGTTTATTAAATGTTATCACATATTTTTCGGTAAGAACAAGGTGCCTTTACTTTCTGCACACTAGCAACATTCTAAACCCATGATGGTGGGTCATGATGAAGTTTCCTTACTGCTAATAACAAGGAAGTGCTGCAGAGAAGATAAGCCAACAACATTTGCATGGGCATGTTCAATGTGTAACCCGACACTTGATAACTGATTACAAAAGGGTTTATGAGATATTATTTTATAAATGATTCCATTTCTGCTGAATATTTTATAGCAATAAAAATATGAATATCAGGAAATAGAATAGACAATGTTATGATGTAATGAGTCTATGCATACATTTTTGTGTCTGAAAAGTGCTGTCAAACGATTAATCGCGATTAATCGCATCCAAAATAGAAGTTTTTGTTTACATAATATATGTATGTGTACTGTGTTTACTTATTATGTATATATAAATACACACACATACAGTATAGATTTTGAAAATATTTACATATATATTATATATATATATATATTTATATTATTACATTTTATATTATATATATATATATAAATATATTTAATATATAAACATAGCATATTTTTCTTAAATATATACATGCATGTGTTTGTATTTATATATACATAATAAATATACACAGTGCACACACATATATTATGTAAAGAAAAACTTTTATTTTGGATGCAATTAATCGCGATTAATCGTTTGTCAGCACTAGTCTGAATACATGTTAGCAGACAAGGTCTTTTCATGTACTTTCTATATCAGTTTGATGACTGCAGAAGTGTTGCAGATTGTACATTAATTATCAAGTACTCTGTTTGTTTCATTTGTTTATATAGACCCACATTGAAAGTGCAGGGTCCAGTCGCATCCGACAGAGGCAGGTAATGTATAATTATTTATGCTTTCTTTCTTTCTTTAAAAATTTCTGCATTTCTCTGCAGATTTCTGAATTTAATTGAAACACTTCTTTCTCTCTCAGTCCTCCCCTGCACGAAGAATGGGCATGACCAGAAAACTGAACAGAAAGGTAAGGACTTATTCATTCAATAGTTTCTCACACATTTTTTTAAAAAGAGATTTTAAAACTCTATTGATGCTATTTTTTTTTTAAAAGGACAATGTATAATGTAAACAAATTATTATATTTGCTACGATATAATTTAACCATCAGGATTTCAAAGACTCCGAGAACCCAGAGGAGAGTGAAAACAGACATAAAGAGAAGGAGGTAATGATTCATCAGAGACTAATAACTTCAAGTATTTTCCTGTGAGTTTTGTGGAATAATGAGTATTATTGTCCCTGCAGCTCAAACCGCTGTACAAGGAGCTTCTGTACACAATCACTCATATGTTAGGAAAACCACACACAAAAGAGCAATACAGTGCCATGCAGTTACAAAACTATATCAAAGAGGTAACACACCTTTCTGGATTTGTTTGTAGTCTCATATATTTTACAGTATTGTTGTTATTCATTTTACTGTTGCATTTTTTTTTTTTTTTAAATGTGTCTTAAATATTCATTCTCTGACAGGCATTCACCATGACAGAAGATGAACATAAAACCTTAAGTGAAAAAGTCCAGCGCATGCTGGTAAGAATAATGTCATAAAAATATGATAATTTAATCTCATGTGTAATGTAATCCACGTGTATGTAATGTATAAGGCCTATACCGCATGTAAAAAGCCTTTAAAGCCATTGGCTGCCCACTGCTCTGGGTGGGTGTTCACGGTGTGTGTGTGTGTGTGTGTGTTCACGGTGTGTGTGTGCACCTGAATGGGTTAAATGCAGAGCACAAATTCCGAGTATGGGACATAAGGACACCATACTTGGCCACACTTCACTCACTCACTCAATAAAAATGTGATATTATTTTAGTCTGTATATCATTATGTTTATTATGTTGTTATTTACTGAATTACATATGTAAATATCTTGACGAACAGGCCCCGATCTACTGCCTCATGGTTACAGTAAAACAAGCCAAGGGAATTCTGGGAAAGGACATTAGTGGTATGATTATATCTTTTTTATTGGCTGCCCACTGCTCTGGGTGTGTGTTCACGGTGTGTGTGTGTGTGTGTTCACGGTGTGTGTGTGCACCTGAATGGGTTAAATGCAGAGCACAAATTCCGAGTATGGGACATAAGGACACCATACTTGGCCACACTTCACTCACTCACTCAATAAAAATGTGATATTATTTTAGTCTGTATATCATTATGTTTATTATGTTGTTATTTACTCAATTACATATGTAAATATCTTGATGAACAGGCCCCGATCTACTGCCTCATGGTTACAGTAAAACAAGCCAAGGGAATTCTGGGAAAGGACATTAGTGGTATGATTATATCTTTTTTTTTTTTTTCACCAAGGGTTGTTAATTTTACAGAATATTATTGATAAACATACAAAAGCACAAACATTGGTATTACTGCATAATGGATTTTCATGATTTTAAAACAACTACTATCCAGCCTCTACATGTATCTAAATATTTGACAACAGGATTCAGCGATCCGTACTGCCTGCTGTCGATCCTTTGTGAACACAAGGAGTCTCATGGTGGTGGATCATCCAATAAACCTCAGAAAGCAGTAGTGCGGGATTCAGCTAAAGGACAAGTGTTGCAGACAACCATAAAGAAACAGACACTCAACCCCATCTGGGATGAGACCTTCAAACTGTGAGTATTTGACCAGCTGTATATACAACTTGCTGATTGATTAATAATTTTGTCTGAACGCGTGCTTCTTTTTACAGGGAATTTGAAGACATCTCAAATGCCAATTTCCACATTGAGATGTGGTGCGTGGAATGAACTTGCTTTTTTTTAGAAATAAGAAATACTGGTTGTATTGTACTGTATATTTTATAGCATGTTTTAATTCTAAGCACCACAGTGATGTTTGTTTTATAGGGACAAAGATGAAGAGGTGTCACTAGTGCAAAAATTTGATGAGTTTCGCACGAATATCCATGGACTTAAAAGGTTTAAAATCTTTAAAGCTTTTAAATAATACAAACCATTTTAAATAATTAGTATAAATGGTAGTGGCATTTAATTTAATTCTGAGTGTTCAACTGTCTCTTCACAGGATGATAAAAGACGCAAAAAAAGAGAAAGGACAGGATGATTTTTTGGGCAATGTTGTTCTAAAGCTGAAGGTATATTGCATAACACTAGTCAATGCTCATCAATTTGATTTTCCATATATCAATTCCAGTTACCAGTTCTTACCTCAGACACATACCTTTTTATGTCATATTTAAAGTAGTATTATAATATAATATTTTATAATATAAAGTACAAAGATAACTCAATTTCTCATATTTAGTTTCATGGCATGTGCTTCATGTACTTATGTGTGTTGTGGGCAGGAACTGCATTGCACAGAGGACACATGGTATAACCTGGAGCCCCGAACAGAGACATACCCAGACAGAGGACAGTGTCATCTTCAGCTTAAATTCATTCATAAAGAGGTGAAAGCTTGTTTTCTCCTGTATCAGCAGGCCATTAAGTTGTCTAGTACTTCAAAATTGTGGTATTTGTTTGGTGACTCGTAAAGATCACAAGGGGATCTGCAAAGTGTCGCAAGTACTTTTTTTTTTTTTTAAGAAATGTCATTTTAAAATATCTTTTTAAAAAGTGAAGTGCAACTGTATGAATGACCAGAGCATGTGGTCTTATTTTCAGTTCATCTTGAACTAATTTTTTTAGAAAACTGAACCTAAATATCTATGCATTAGAATGTGTGGTAGGGTTATTATAAATAACTAAAACTAAAAGTATTAACACATTGTTAATTGAAATAAAGCTGAAACTAAATAAAATCTAAGTATTAGATAAAAACATTGATGGAGATGAAACGGCCTTGACAACTAACTGCAATAAATATGAGTTAAAGCACTAAAATTACTGGAAATAAATAAGAACTAATTCTGAAATAAAAACGGATTAAATCTAAATGGTAATATTTAAGAAAAAACCCTAATACAAAGGACAAAAGCACATACAATTGCAAAACTATACTGATGTGAAGTATGCTATCTAAAGTGAAAGACACTCAGTGTGACAAAGTTTTGAGATATAATCTGGAAAAAAGCGTCTGCTTGTACACTGGTCTTGGCACCTTTGAAACAGACCAAACCAGAGATGAACATTGCAGACTGACTAATATACTTCAGATATTTTATTTACTCAGTATTGACTGAATGACAGATCCTTAATTTGAATTGAATTTGATTCATTTATTACAGAGAGATGAGACCCTGAGTGCTGGACGGATTCCTTATGTGAACTACTGTGGCATCCTGCAGCAGTTTGTTCAAGCCCATATCTCCAAACAACAGGTATGACTTTAACAGAGAATTTTTGAAAGCTTCTCTAAACATGATGAAATACCTTAAATATCCACTGGTTGTGTAAGCGTCAAAATCACTTCCTGCTGCGCAGTACTTTTTATATACTGTAAAGTTTGTACTCAGCTTTTCATTTCACAACACTGTCTGCATCTCTCTCTGTTTTTCAATGCTGCTCTACTCTCGCCCTTCAGGACAGTAACCCGTGGAAGGGAGAGTTGTGTGGGGAGGGGACGGCCCTGCTCGAGCACTACGCCAACCAGAATGACATTTCACCTTTTCTCCAAGACTTGGCGTAAGAGCATGTGATACTGTACATCACACTGATCTGGAAGCAAGACTGATAAAACAAAAACAGCAGACCAGACAGTGTTGATTTGTGCTTTTTAGGGACAGCTTTTAACTACATACCCAGTACGCTGAGCTCAACAGTGTCAGCGTGCTGTTTAAATGTAATGAATGGAGCACATGCTGATGGATTTAAATCTCTTTTGCATATGTGTGGGTTGTTTGTGGTGCTACACAGGAAGTGGGTGGCCTACAGCAAACTTTACCAAACCCTGGAGGTGGACTCAACTGTCCTTTTCCAGCAGCTAACCAGTATAGAGTACCACTGGGACCAACAAGAACTCCCCTACCTGCAGGTTGGTGATTCTTGAGGGGTATTTTGCCCCTGTGATATGAAAGCTGAAGCACACAGATTTCAGAGTGGGTGTAGTTACAGAATTAGAGAGTACTTTCTACACTGCATCACGAGCAGGGATGTTGCAAGTGTCATGTGATGTTTTTAGCAATTTATCACATAAATCATCAGTGTTGTAAGCTGTTATCAAGTCATCAAGTCTCACCGTCATGCTGTGGTAAAGCTGAGCTGTTTTTGCTGTCACAAGAAAGCCCAACATTTTTTACATGACAAACATTTCAAATACTTTTGTTCTAGTCATTTTTGTGTTGGTGACATATACTGTATGTATGTGTGTCTGTCACTTTTATTAATTTAAAACACTTTTATTTAGCAAGGATGCATTAAAGAGAGAGTTCACCCATACATGAAAATTCTGTCATTACTCACCCTCAAGTTGTTCCAAATCTGCATGAGTTTAAAAATATATTTTGAAGAATGTCCGTAACCAAACAGTTGCTGGTAAACATTGACTTCCATAGTATTTTTGTCATACTTATACAAACCCATACAAACAATTATAGGGTGAGTAAATGATGGCATCATTTTCATTTTTGGGTGAAATATCCATTTAGTACATCCTTGCTGAATAAAAGTATTAATTTCTTTCAAAAATAAAAAAACTGTTTCTAAACTTTTAAAACCAAATCAGCATATTAGAATGATTTTAGATGGATTGTGTGGCACTGAAGCTTGAAGTAGTGGCTGATACAAATTCAGCTAAGCTATCAATGGAATAAGTTACATTTAAAAAAATATTCAAATAGAAAACAATTTAAAAGCACGTTAAACATGTATGCATGCTAACAGAAACAGGAGCTTGGTGACTCTCTACATGGGTTTCTGCAGTATGGACTCTGCTTAGTATCCAAATACAGGGACATCTATCCTCCAACTCCTAAAACAACACCACGGCTACTTACACTGCTCAGGTAACACACATAAGTTAGTCATCATTCATTTTTATATTAATATATATATATATATATATATATATATATATATATATATATATATATACATTGTTTTTATGCAATGTATAATAATTATACTCTCAAAAAGTATATTTATGTTTTGGTTTATGTAGAGTTCTTGTTCAGATTTGTAAGACCCGAGCATTTCAGAAGCTCAATCCTGCTCAGTTTGACTTACATGTTGAGGTCACAGATGCTGTTGTTGTGAGTAACAAAATATTGTTAAAAACTATTCAGTATAAATATCTTACATCATACTGTACATCACAGTAAAATACATTTTGCACACCTGTCTGAAATAATATTTTTCTGTGTATATGAGAACAAACAGGCCAGTTTTTGGGCATTATATGTGCAACTAGTCACCTAAACCATGTTCCTTTTCTCCCAGAATGGCACAGAAGAGTGGTTTAACATCAAAAAAGGTTTACATCAACCCATGACCAAGGTAAGAAACCATGCAGATTATTGGCATTCATTCTATATGTGGATAAAACATATATTATTCCAGTAAGTTTAGATGTGAGTTCAGGTTCTTCATAAGTGCTCTTTAACAGGATCCGTTAGAGACCATCAGCGCCCTCTCTCGGTTGATTGGAGAAGTGCAAGAAGACGTTCGAGTCAGTAAAGATGTCTGGAATAAGGTGTTTGTCAGGTAAGAATAATGAACTGTAGGTTTTAAAATGTAAATCTAGTTTGAGCGATGAATGGAACTCAAGCAAAGTTCAAGCAGACCACGGCATGCCTGCAGCTTCAGCTGATGCTCAGCTGATCGTAACTCCTCCCACTACAATTAATAAGATATATAAATTCATCTGTACTCACACTTGCCATAGTCTGTCGCACAGACATGCACTTACCCTCCTCCATCCCCAACTCCTCCTTTTGCAGACACATGATCATTTAACTGCTCGCCCACGGAGATATATCATCTATCCAGCTCATTGCTAAATTTGTTCAAATTTATCCACAGTACTGTATTACTCTACTTGGAATATACAACTGTTGCATATAAAATATCTGCCAATTGCTTAGGCTTCAGGGGGGGTTCAAACCTCGGAGAGGTTTGCCTGTGGATAGCTCAGAATCTGAACCCTTCAGAGCGAAGCCTGCCGCCAAATGTAAAGTTCAGGACCTCTACAATAATCTTACTCAAACAGAGTGGTCCTGACTGAACTAATGCATATATAATATCATCTATAAGGTTTAGCTTTTTATGGTGTAATTTGGTCAGTTAACTAACTGCTAAACATTGAATTTCTTCAGGATGTCGGAGCTGAATATATGTGCTGCTCATTGGATGCATTTTCATTGAGAAGGCCTAATCTGAACAGTTCTTGAACAGTTTTTCGGCCATATTTGTGCCACTAAAACTAATGGACAGTTAATTTGACAGCCATTCCTGTCCATCACGTCACTGACAAGATGTAATGACTGTCTTTATAATAAAATAGGCCTACTCTCTCTCTGTTTCCAGTGCTGTGCAGTTGGATGTTTTCACGGTGGTTTACCGGAAACTGGACTCTCTGGTGAGAATCAAGAAATATAATATATAACATATAAAACATTTTTTCTCTGATCAGTCTTTTTCTATGGTCAGTATATCATTGGTTGTCCCTTATTTGTGTGTGTGAACAGCTGGCTGATGAGTTACGAGCTACCCTCTCTCAGTTGGAGAATCAAATGGATCAGCCGTTGGCAAACAGCCTGTTTCCTGTTTATCTCACTTTGCAAGCCATCCACAAAGACAAAGCCTTCTTACAAAAAAGGTCAGTCAGTCCTACAATCAGCTGTTACTTCTGAGTTGTTACATACATTACACATTATTTTGTGATGTACAGTACTCAAAATCTGTTAAAATCTCAACCCAGTGTACTGACTTCCTTAGCGTCTAGGATAGTTCACCCAAAAATTCCAGTTTACTCACCCTCAGGCCATCCACGATGTAGATGAGAGTAAGGATGGATCCTCTGCAGTGAATGGGTGCCGTTAGAATGAGAGTCCAAACTGCTGATAAAAACATTACAATAATCCACAAATACGTGATCCCATTGATTAACATCTTACTAAGTGAAATTTGTTTTTTAACTTTAAATTGGAGTAAATTATCAGAATATTGTTATTTTTGGGTGAACATTTCCTTCATTCCTTTCTTCGGTGGAACACAAAAGAAACTATTTTGAAGAATGTCAACCAAATGGTTTTGGGTCCCACTGACTTTCACTGTATGGCCTGCTTGGTTTCCAACAGCATTCTTCAAAATATCATCTTTTGTGTTCCACAGAAGAACAAAAGTTATACAGGAACAACTTGTGAGGAAGTAAATGATGACAGAATTTTCAGTTTGAGTGGACTCTCCTTTTAAACATGAAGTTTTGATTTCTCTTTTAGGGGGAAGTTATTGCAGCTCACAAGTTTCCATGAGGACTTCAGAGATGCTCTTCCATACTGGTTAAACAAAGCCTTTAGCACCACAATGGAGAGGGTGGAAAAAGCTGTGCAAGTGGATCAGGTATTATGCTCTAAAACATAAGTTTAACATTAGTAAAAAACAGTTTTGTCATTCTACTTGTGATTTCCCATTAAGCAAAAAGTTCAAATAGCTGAAGGGAACTACACACTCACATTCTCTTTCTCTCTTTTCTAGTTGCAGCCGCTGCAGACTGGAGGAGTTCCCATCAAGCACAGCTCTTCTGCAGTGGACATTGCAGCATGTTTGCATCCTGTGTCTCAGCTCTGGGAGCAGTTGAGCTGGCCTGACCCGGAGGAGGCCTTCATGCTTATGGTCAAACTCACAGAGGTACACACATACACACAAAGTTTAGCATTTCATTGAATTGTAGGATGTATAAATATGCATTGTTTGTTACAGGATGTGTGTAAGATTGCATCAACATACTGTCAGATGCTGAAGGCTCGAGTGAAGGAGCTCTCTGTGGACTCAGATCGAGAAAGTGCAATAAAAATGGTGAGCTGATGATGATGTGGTACTGTATGTGGTGTGTGGTCTTTAACTTTGCACTGTGTTTTAGCTTGATCATCTGCATGTTTTACCCTAACTTCTCATGGTTTATGTATATTTAGTTGTGCGTGGTGGTGAACGATCTAGAGCATGTGCACACAGTTTTGACACGTCTACCGCAGCAGCTAAACTGGGCGGGGCTCCGGGAACGCACGCGACACGTGATTGGAGATACTCAGTTCCAGAACACACTTCCATCACAGCTGCAACACACACAGTCCGCCCTGAACCGAGAGATCCGCTCTGCAGTTGAAACACTCGGGAAAAAGGTAGCATAACTGTGATTACAGCATCAATAGCATCAGTTAAAGTCTCACATCTACATGAGCTCTTCCTGAGAAGGTGCAATAAGACACTTTCACAACAACCAGAACACACATTTTACCATGTTTCTTGGGGTAACAGTTTATTTTGACAGTCACCTTTTGACATTTTGCTTACTGTAAGTAACTTTGCAACTACATCAACTAACAGTCATTAGAGTATTATTAGACTGTCTGCTTAATATCTGAGTACACTTTATTTTGATGGTCATTCTATTGACTATAAGTAACTTTGCAAGTACATGTCATCTTATTGTAACTGTAACCTTAACCTAACAGTCTACTAATACTGTAATGAGAGTTAGATGGCATGTAGTTGCAAAGTTAATAGATCTAAAGTGGACTTGAAATCAAGTGTAACTGTTTCTTGCGTCTCTTTTTAGTTAAACACAGACATTGAAACACATGTTCGCAACATGGCTTCACGTCAAAGGCTTCCCTCCAGATCTACAGAAGACGTAAGAGAAATGTTTTGTCAGCCTGAATCATAAAATGACATTTTTCGAAACCACTGCAGCACTGAGTGTCTGGCTCTCTTATCTTCAGGCCGTGGTTCCTTTGATGAAATATCTTGAGAAAGAACTGCAGTATATGAATGAGAATTTGGTTCAGGAGAATTTTAATAGGTATCTCAATGTTTTATTTTCAACCTGCCTATATCTGTATATTTTGGTTGTTTTTACTTTAGTTGATCAGCCTTCATGATGTGTTTTAATGGTCTCTTTCAGTCTTCTTACTCCATTGTGGATGAACTCGGTTAAGATTCTGCATCAGATGTCTCTGCAGGAGGACAGTAACCTGGTTTACTTTCAGAGATTACTGTACGCACTGCAGGTTCGTTTTTTAGCCTAATGCTAAATATTACACTTTAGCATGTAACTGGACTCGTACTGTTTGTGAAAGAGACACAAACGATACCACAAAGAGTGTGGTTTGTTTCTAAACTGTCAGACTTAGAATCCACCCAAGAACACATTAAAACACTCAGAACACCTTAGCAATGCCTTGGCAACCACCTTATATTTTCTTCAGAAATATACTTTTATTTACTTTTTTTTTCTCTGGCAGTGCTTAGAACAGTGTTTTCATGCTGAAGGGAATGGACTTTCTCTTGAAACACTACATACTGAGGAATATAAGGTCAGTGTTATTCTTTTGTGCTCTTCACGTGTTGTTTTCTTCCCTTTCGTTCCCATTCAGATATGAGTATTTGATTTTTGTTTCCTCAGACGCTCCGGGCAAACCTGACACAAAACTCGTTAAGCTGTAATCAGCTGATAGAGAAGTTCTTTGAGAGAAAGGTGTGGGAACAGGTGAGGAAATGATCCAGATCAGGAAATCATCCATAAGACCCAACGAAGTGTTACTGACCTGGATTTGTTTACATTTGCTACAGAAAGTGTTTAATGGAGAGAAATACGGAGCTGTTACTCTCATCACCTCGTACAAACGCTCAGAGAACAAACTGCATGTAGAGGTTCTCAACGCCGTCAATCTAATTCCTCTCGACTCAAATGGTGAGAAGACAAACACATTTTATGCTATGCTGATTACTCTGGGGGATTTATAGAAGAAATTGATAAATCAAGAGCCAGTAGGTCTTGTATCAGTGGTGCTCTGACACTGCCAATACTTGAAATGATCTGAATGTCATTGCTTTAGATGAATATCAGAATTGGCCGCTTTGAGTCTGTGTTGAGTCTATGAAACTGCATTTTGTCCATTACAGGTTCCAGTGACCCTTTCGTTCAGCTGTCTCTAGAACCAAAGCACATGTTCCCTCAAGTAGAACCGCGATCCACCAAAATCAAGAACTGCGATCTCAACCCGTTGTTCGAAGAGTCCTTTGAATTGTATGTAAATGTGCGGTTTCAGTTCATTTTTAGAATCCAAAGTCAAACAATGCACCCTCTTCTCTCATAGCTCCCAGCTACTAGATTCATAGAAGAGTGAAAGGGAAAAGCATGGAAGCTTATTTCCACCATGGAATAAAATAAATAAATAAAGGTAATCTCACAATTCTGTCTTTTCTCAAATTCTGGGGGAAACAAATGTATAAATAAAAAAAATTGCGAGACGTTAACTTGCAGTTGTGAAACATAAATGAGCAATCCTAAGAAGAAACGTGAGAACTGTGAGATACAAACTTGCAATTGTGGGGAAAAAGTCAAAATGGTTAGAAAAGTTGCCTTTTTATTTTTTTTATTCCATGGCATTAAAAAAAGAACACAAAAACAAAATGACAAGATGTAAAGTCAGAATTCTGAGAAAAAGTGAGAATTGCAAGAAATAAACTCGCAATTTGAAGGGAAAAAATAGAATTTTAAAATAAAGTCACAATTTGAAATGAAAAAATAGAATTTTAAAATAGTCACAATTTGAAGGGAAAAAGTATGGAAGCCCGTTAAAAAATAAAACAAGGTAATTGCGACTTTTTATCTCACAATTCTGATATAAACTCGTAATTCTGACTATTTTTTCTCAGAATTGTGTGATATAAACTCGCAATTCTGACTTTTTTTCTCAAAATTGCGTGATATAAACTCGCAATTGCCAGTTATAAAGTCAAAATTGTGAGTTATAGTCAAAACTGTGAGTTATAAAGTCACAATTCTGACTTTTTTTTCTCAGAATTGCAAGTTTATATCTCGCAATTAAAAAAAAAAATCAGAATCGCGAGATATGAACTCGCAATTGTGAGGAAAAAAAAGAAAGTCAGAATTGTGAGATATAAAGTCGCAATTACCTTCTTTAATTTTTTTATTCAGTGGCGGGAACAGGCTTCCTTAAAAAAAATCCCTCTTATTCTTAAATAAAGTCTTCTATTTACCACACACTCGAATAATCACACTAATTCCTTCAAAACTTCATGGATGGCACATTCAAATGTCCATTTCCAGCTCTTTTTGTGGAAAGCCCAAATTGAGGGTTTTTAAAGCCTTCCAGTAACCTGTATCACCTGTGTTCACTCGTAGGCCCAATTCATATTAGGATTAGCAAATACAAACTGTTAAACTGAATAGAGATGGCTGGCTTTAGATTGTTGTTTTATGGTTGTAATGCAGTTTCTGTCCTCTGGCGGGCACAGTATCATTTCATTAGATCAGTGCCAGTCTCCTGGAGCGTGTCTGATGGTGACAGTGCTGGACCATGACACTTTGAGGAGCGATGACTTCGAAGGAGAGGCGTTCCTCTCTCTTAAAGCGGTGCCAGGAGTCGGAGGTGGACAGAACAATCCCACACCCGCACAGATCCGCTTACCTTTGATGCACCCCAAACCCAACAGTATGTCACTTCCTGTTATACGCACAGCATTTACTTGTGCATTAAGCAACTAAATGTCTGTACTGTTTATGTAAAATTGTTAACAGGTAGATCATGTTTCACAAAAGAAAATGTGAAGTTGGAATAACAAAATTAACACTTTTTTTTAGTCAAGAAGGACACATTAAATTGATCAAAACTGACAGTAAAGACATTATGTTACAAAAAAATTATATTTCATTCTTTTGAAATTTCTATTCATCAAAAAAACGGGGGAAAAAATCATGGTTTCTTCAAAAATATTGATATGTTTCTTAAGCACCAAATCGGCATATTAGAATAATTTGTGAAGGATCATGTGACACTGAAGACTGGAGTAGACTGCTGAAAATTCAGCTTTGCATCACAGTAATAAATTACATTTGAAAATATATTCAAAGAGAGAAAAAATTTATTGAATTTTTTTTTATCAATATACACACCCATAGCTACTTCTATAAAAACTTTTTTGACAGTAGTGTCTATATATATTTTTTTATTACTTTATTTTCGATGTCATGTGTAGCAATTGAATATGAGCTCATGCTGTCTGTTTTTGTAGGTGAAAATACCTTGAAGTTACTTGAGGCCAGGAAAGGCGAGAGAGAAGCTCAGGCCTTCGTTAAATTACGCAGACAAAGAGAAAAGAAGTCTCAAGAAATCTAAGAGGACGAAAAGATGAATGACAACATCCAACACATTATTTGTTGCCCTTTTCTATTATTTGTTATGAAAATATTATTTAATGTAGAGTCTTTTAATTATTGTAAGGAAGTGTAACGATGATCTTGTTATTTGATATAAAAAATTAAACATACAACAATTTTCATCCAAAAATATACATTTGTTTATTGTCTTTTACAAAATCAGACTGAAACACTGTATATGAACAAAACTGAGCAGGTGATTTCTGAACTCACAATGAAGCTCTGTTTCAAAGCAAGTCATCTGTTGAGCATCCCATATAACTGTGCCTTCAAACTGAATTCATATTAAATCATCTAAAGAAATGCAAACACACTGAAGTCAAGCCCTCTTCGACAGCCGTAGCTTATGCTCTCATGTTTGCTAATCAGTGCACATGAATTATCCTCTTCTCCACTGGTGTCGGACATGTGTTCAAATAAAACGCCAATACGTGAATGGAAAGCTGCAGTTGGGAACGTGCTGTTGGTTTTAGTAAACAAGCAAATTATTCAATCAATGCATTAAATAAAATATGCACATTATGTGAATTACATTAAAAAGAGTGTTTGCCTTCTTGCTCTTGCACTCAAGTTTACCATGACTCCTAAAAAAAAAAACCCTGAGAACGAAAAGCTGTGAAACCGCATTTATTTTCCATTTTGCTGTATAGCAGTTCCCTGGAATTTCTCCTTTAAAAAATCCTATGAATGTAATTGTAAATTTCCTATATAGCTACTAACTATACTAAAATCTGTATTTATTACGAAATCTCCCCATCTTGGAAAAAAACTCAAATGCATTGCTGCATTGAAGATGCACATACTGCATTTCTACTGTAAACATTTCAGAATGTTCTGGAAAGACATTCCGCATTTCAATTTAAATGTGTTTTTAAAAAAAAGAATAGGATTGTCTTACTATATATGTGTATGGTTTATGCTTCTATATAAATCATATAGGGAATATGGGATTTTGGTATCTTGCTCTTCACTTAAATATTTCCTTAAAATCTCTAAATGTGTTATCATGTAAGCACTAACTAAATTATTAGTGCTAGACCAGATCTGAATACTCATACAAGTTATATTTGCTCTGTTCCCATTTTAAAGACATGGAAAATGATTACAATGAGACATAAGCATATTATTATACTGTATCCGTGATGTTTTGTCCCCACAATAAACATGAAAATATCACAAACTGCTGATGTATGTCAGTTTCTCTAATAATTTTCTTTTTTTTTTTTTAAATATAATGGTCCCATTGAGGTTTAGAACTGACTGCATGCTAATGTAAAGGATATGGCATGACGTGTCTTATTGATATGGTCAATATTAATCAAACTAGATCATATTTATCAATTAAGTCTCAGCTTTTAGCTAAGATAAGGCTTTGGGCTCTGTAGGTTACATTTAGCCGTAGTTGTAATGGGAATTTGAGTGTGTGAAAATGTGAATGAGATCCAGTGAGGGGTCAGGGTTTGTGTCTAGTGTGTGGATTATAGCAGATTAGGATTATGACTGCGGGATATTCATGCTCTGCTGGTGTTCGGTGCACAGCGGGCATTCTGTCGAGGCTGCGCATCGATCGCAATGCAGGCCATGTTGGCATGGCAACGTCACTGATCCCATCTCATCACAGGATACACAATATAATCTCTGCTTCCTGAACACAGCCTGAAAGAAGAGAGAAGAGAGATTCAATGCAATCCAACATGTCTTAATCTAATTGAGCTCTATTGGTACATCAAATTATTAGGTGAACCTCAAAGAAATGTCAAGGTCATATTTTACCAGAATCAAAAGGAAAAAAAGAAAGAAATTACACTTTTTTTATTAGCAAATGAACCTTATTTTTTAGAAAGTAATATTATTTCCATTACAATGAAACACATTTCCCCTCTTTCATTAAAAATTATTTATATTTAATCTTTAAAAATTACTACATTTTAAAGCACAATTTCAAGTAAATGTCACGGTAATTTTGTTGTTCAGAGCAAAAAAAATACAAATTAATTATACTTAAAAGCTATACATTTGTAAATTTACTGTAAATCAGCCTAAAATTAAAAATGACTTAAAAAAAAAAAAAGCATAATGTATTTTTCTATAATATAATATAATAAAGCAATGCCTAGGTTATATATTACCAGAATCAAATTATTTTTTTTTTTACATTTCTTATTAGGAAAGGAATCATATTTAAAACCCCCCCCCCCCCAATTATAAATAATTGTAATTTAATTACAAATATTTTAAAGCACAATTGCAAGTAAGATTAATATTAAATAGAAATGTATATATAATAAATTATAAATGGTAATATATTAGAAATTGTAATTATATAAATATTATATTTAATATAAATTGTAATATAGTGGGTAACACTTTACAATAAGGTTGCATTAGTTAACATTAGTTAATGCATTAACTAATATTAACTAATGGGACCTTATTGGGAAGTGTTACCATATAATGCAATATAATACAATAATATTTTTATATTAAATAATATAAATAATTAGCATAAAAGTTTCAATCTCTTAATGATATAAATATCAATTATTATTTCTCTTCCTTTGATTTTTGAATGAAATAAAACCCAGACATTTCATGACAGTTTGATCAGGGGATTTATCAGTTGTGCGTGCATTACCTGTTCTACAGTGCGCAAGCAGGAGCAGATCTGTGCCTGCAGGCTGCAGATGGAGCTCAGTGGAAGTCTGTGCAGTAACTGTAGCTGGTGAAGCTGGAGATGTGGGTTTTCTGCGTGCCGTAGGCTCTCTAGCGCCTCCTCCAGGAAAGCGGCTTGCTGTTGCGCCTCCACTTCAGCCTGCCGCACTCGCTCCGCCTCCATACCCAGCTGCCCCGCCAAGAGACGAGCGTCCTCTGCGTCTGCTTTTAAAACCGCCAATGACTGCGGCAGGTAACAGAAAACATACGGTCAAAACACTAGCCATACTACAGGTCAACAAATAATTTGATTGAATTTATTAGTAACTATGTTATGAGTGGATTCTGTCCTCGAGAAATGCAAAAATATACTATTTGAAATGTATTTGAAATTTAAATAAACATATTGAAATTTGAAGTTTCATTTCACCTGACCCTGAGCAGACACATTTTTAGGTGACATTTACATGAGATGTGTTCCAAAACAGAATGCAATATAATTTAAAGAAATATTGCTGACGTAAAGTAACAAAATAATAATGATAAAAATATTTACATGCGATTATGTATTTTTATTATTTCTAAATAAACATAAAACATGCATTATAGATTTTACATAATATAATATAATTTGTTATTACTATGTAATCAGTATATTACTATGTATTTTGTATTATTTGTTTTATTATTGTTCAAATATTATATATTAAAAATAAATAATATAGGTTGTTCAGAAATCAGTATATTAACATATGACCTCCCAGCGCCTAATTATTCAGAAACTTGATGAACAAGCCTGAAATATGTAGTATGGATAGCAAATCATAATATTTCCATATAAAAGTCTTACAGATACAGAACCAATGTCATCCTGATTCATTTCTAAGAATCAGAAAAGGGTGGAAAATGAGAAGGTCATGGAAAACTAGGTGTTTTTGGCAGAAGAAACCCTGACTAACATTTGTATTTTTGTAAAAAAAAAAAAAAATTGTAAAAGTGGGAAATGTGGTTCTGCATCCTTTCACATAAACGCACACACAAACACAGATGGAGTCTGACCTGAGCCATCTGTCTCCAGCTGTGGTCCCAGTGTTTCAGCACCCTGTGTGCCTCCTCCACTTCCTGTTTGAGACGTGACGCCTCGGTGTACATGCTCCCTGTGGAAAGCAGGGCAGGAGGGGTACCTGGCGAACTTTGGCCTGTCGGAAAATGTTCCCAAATACTGCTGCTCATGCCATTTAAACCTACAAAAACAAAACAAAGCTATCATGTTTGATTGGATCTGCCACACAATCTATCCAGTTCATTACAGCAAAACAACACTGCTTTGTATTAAAAAGACAACTGGTAATTGTCTAGAAGCTCTAAACTAATTCTAATAGAGACTGCGTAAATATGGAAAGAAATATTACACTCTATTAAGCACTCTATTCACCAGCACAAACCCTAATTTGTCGTTAAAATAGAGCTGACATTAAAATGAATGAAAATAACACAAACCTAAAGAACCATGGGAGGTCCCCAAAAAGCTGCTCTCTGATTGGCTGGGTTGTGGCAACTGTGCAGAGAGGAATGGAGAGTGGTGGGCTCTGATTGGTGGAGAAGGCGAGGGCGATCTGTAAGGGGAGGGGCTACTGAGGGAGCCAGGAATGTTAACAGGTGCTGAACTCTGTAACTGACTGCCTCCTGAGGAAAACCATCACAAAAACAGACTGAAGATGAATGTCGATGCTGAATTTTATGACACTACAGTTTACAACAGAATCTTTTTTTGATAAGACTGTAAACTCGTCACCAACCCAACATGAGGCCCATGCTGGGTAAAGCTGAACTCTCCAGACTTTTCTCAAAAGCTGAGACTCCGAAGTCATTCAGGTCTAGATCATCCAATGCAGACTCTAGTCAAAAGCAGAAACAGACACTGTTTTAAAAAATACAGACGTCTTACGTCATTCTATTTAACAGTAAAGCTCAATTATGTATATTTTTACACATAATTATAAACAAATTAATATAACATTGACATTTTGTGTTAGAAGAAATATAGAAGAAAATTAAACTCATCTGGAATGACATGAGGGTGAGAAAATAATCATATTTGATATTCTTTGTAAGTGGGAAAACTTGAAAAATCAGCAGTGTATCAAATACTTATTTGCCCCACTGTATAGGGCCAGATTTACTATCAGCTTGTGCCAGTGCAGACCCTCATTTGGCATTAAAAACTACTGTCAGGATTTACTAAAGACACGCAGTGGGAAATTAGCGCTGAAAAGGCATGGTTATTTTTATGCACCGTTATTTTTGCGACTCTCCTTATTGAATATGCATTTTAGGGGAGGAGAATATTTAAATGAATCATGCAACGCGATTTACTAAGATTTGCGCTCGTCAGTTCACTGGTATTTGTGGCATTATTTAATGCTCCCAAAAAAAGCATGTCTCTTAAAGCAGGCGGTAATTTGCGCTGCTCTTGGTAGATTGCGCTGGTCATTATGGAAATGAGATGTTGCATCTGTGTTCTTTAAATGTGCACCTTGTCAATAAATCACTTGCAGAATTTTTCCCTCCCATTGGTGCTAATTTGCCCGGTTTAGTAAATCTGGCCCAAAACAAAACGGCACAAAACAAAACAAAATCTAATTTGCCCTGTTTAGTAAATCTGGCCCAAAACAAAACAAAATCTAATTTGCCCCGTTTAGTAAATCTGGCCCAAAACAAAACCTAATTTTCCCCATTTAGTAAATCTGGTCCAAAACAAAACAAAACAAAACCTAATTTTCCCCGTTTAGTAAATCTGGCCCAAAACAAAACAAAACAAAACCTAATTTGCCCCGTTTAGTAAACCTGGCCCAAAACAAAACAAAACAAAACCTAATTTGCCCCGTTTAGTAAATCTGGCCCAAAACAAAACAAAACAAAACCTAATTTGCCCCGTTTAGTAAATCTGGCCCAAAACAAAACAAAACAAAACCTAATTTGCCCCTTTTAGTAAATCTGGCCTAAAACAAAACAAAACAAAACCTAATTTGCCCCGTTTAGTAAATCTGGCCCAAAACAAAACAAAACCTAATTTGCCCCGTTTAGAAAATCGGGCCCAAAACAAAACAAAACCTAATTTGCCCCGTTTAGAAAATCGGGCCCAAAACAAAACAAAACCTAATTTGCCCCGTTTAGAAAATCGGGCCCAAAACAAAACAAAACCTAATTTGCCCCGTTTAGAAAATCGGGCCCAAAACAAAACAAAACCTAATTTGCCCCGTTTAGAAAATCGGGCCCAAAACAAAACAAAACCTAATTTGCCCCGTTTAGAAAATCGGGCCCAAAACAAAACAAAACCTAATTTGCCCCGTTTAGAAAATCGGGCCCAAAACAAAACAAAACCTAATTTGCCCCGTTTAGAAAATCGGGCCCAAAACAAAACAAAACCTAATTTGCCCCGTTTAGAAAATCGGGCCCAAAACAAAACAAAACCTAATTTGCCCCGTTTAGAAAATCGGGCCCAAAACAAAACAAAACCTAATTTGCCCCGTTTAGAAAATCGGGCCCAAAACAAAACAAAACCTAATTTGCCCCGTTTAGAAAATCGGGCCCAAAACAAAACAAAACCTAATTTGCCCCGTTTAGAAAATCGGGCCCAAAACAAAACAAAACCTAATTTGCCCCGTTTAGAAAATCGGGCCCAAAACAAAACAAAACCTAATTTGCCCCGTTTAGAAAATCGGGCCCAAAACAAAACAAAACCTAATTTGCCCCGTTTAGAAAATCGGGCCCAAAACAAAACAAAACCTAATTTGCCCCGTTTAGAAAATCGGGCCCAAAACAAAACAAAACCTAATTTGCCCCGTTTAGAAAATCGGGCCCAAAACAAAACAAAACCTAATTTGCCCCGTTTAGAAAATCGGGCCCAAAACAAAACAAAACCTAATTTGCCCCGTTTAGAAAATCGGGCCCAAAACAAAACAAAACCTAATTTGCCCCGTTTAGAAAATCGGGCCCAAAACAAAACAAAACCTAATTTGCCCCGTTTAGAAAATCGGGCCCAAAACAAAACAAAACCTAATTTGCCCCGTTTAGAAAATCGGGCCCAAAACAAAACAAAACCTAATTTGCCCCGTTTAGAAAATCGGGCCCAAAACAAAACAAAACCTAATTTGCCCCGTTTAGAAAATCGGGCCCAAAACAAAACAAAACCTAATTTGCCCCGTTTAGAAAATCGGGCCCAAAACAAAACAAAACCTAATTTGCCCCGTTTAGAAAATCGGGCCCAAAACAAAACAAAACCTAATTTGCCCCGTTTAGAAAATCGGGCCCAAAACAAAACAAAACCTAATTTGCCCCGTTTAGAAAATCGGGCCCAAAACAAAACAAAACCTAATTTGCCCCGTTTAGAAAATCGGGCCCAAAACAAAACAAAACCTAATTTGCCCCGTTTAGAAAATCGGGCCCAAAACAAAACAAAACCTAATTTGCCCCGTTTAGAAAATCGGGCCCAAAACAAAACAAAACCTAATTTGCCCCGTTTAGAAAATCGGGCCCAAAACAAAACAAAACCTAATTTGCCCCGTTTAGAAAATCGGGCCCAAAACAAAACAAAACCTAATTTGCCCCGTTTAGAAAATCGGGCCCAAAACAAAACAAAACCTAATTTGCCCCGTTTAGAAAATCGGGCCCAAAACAAAACAAAACCTAATTTGCCCCGTTTAGAAAATCGGGCCCAAAACAAAACAAAACCTAATTTGCCCCGTTTAGAAAATCGGGCCCAAAACAAAACAAAACCTAATTTGCCCCGTTTAGAAAATCGGGCCCAAAACAAAACAAAACCTAATTTGCCCCGTTTAGAAAATCGGGCCCAAAACAAAACAAAACCTAATTTGCCCCGTTTAGAAAATCGGGCCCAAAACAAAACAAAACCTAATTTGCCCCGTTTAGAAAATCGGGCCCAAAACAAAACAAAACCTAATTTGCCCCGTTTAGAAAATCGGGCCCAAAACAAAACAAAACCTAATTTGCCCCGTTTAGAAAATCGGGCCCAAAACAAAACAAAACCTAATTTGCCCCGTTTAGAAAATCGGGCCCAAAACAAAACAAAACCTAATTTGCCCCGTTTAGAAAATCGGGCCCAAAACAAAACAAAACCTAATTTGCCCCGTTTAGAAAATCGGGCCCAAAACAAAACAAAACCTAATTTGCCCCGTTTAGAAAATCGGGCCCAAAACAAAACAAAACCTAATTTGCCCCGTTTAGAAAATCGGGCCCAAAACAAAACAAAACCTAATTTGCCCCGTTTAGAAAATCGGGCCCAAAACAAAACAAAACCTAATTTGCCCCGTTTAGAAAATCGGGCCCAAAACAAAACAAAACCTAATTTGCCCCGTTTAGAAAATCGGGCCCAAAACAAAACAAAACCTAATTTGCCCCGTTTAGAAAATCGGGCCCAAAACAAAACAAAACCTAATTTGCCCCGTTTAGAAAATCGGGCCCAAAACAAAACAAAAAATAGTTATTTTTATGGGATGAACCATCTCCCACTCACCCACTACAGACTCCACTGTGTCACTTGTAGGGTAGAATGGAAGAGCATTGGCGTTCATGCCTGAAGACGGGCCGGGGGGTGCAGGGCTGGGTGGGGTGGCTGCCAGACTGGAAGGTATGCTGGAGGACATACTGAGAGGACTGCCGACAGGCAGAAACACCAACAAATCCTGAAAACACACAACATGGAATAATGCAAAAGGTGCTTGGCCTATTTGTAATTTTCATTCATGTCTGGTTTGAATCAGTAGCTTCAGTACCTGTTTGCTGTGCATGGATGAAATGTCTCTGCTGCGCTGTTCCATTGAAAAACTTCTATGTCTGGCCTGTATGAAAAATATGAAAGTTAATAAACAAAAGACTTGTTTTTCATTTTATGGATATTTTTGGGGCTTATGTTCATTTGTATGTCAGCTATAAATCCTTGGTCCAGGAATTCAATTCATTCAAAAGTCATTCAAAATAAGATTTTGTTTTAAGTTTTACTTTATAAAGAGATGCAATAACATTTAAAAAGTTTGGGGTCAGCAATATTTTTTTATTTATTAATTAATACTCGGCAAGGATGCATTAAACTGATCAAAATGACACTAAAAGTAGTCAGTGTTACAAAAGATTGCAAATAAAAGCTGTTCTTTTGAACTTGAACTATTAATTCAAAGAATCCTGAAAAGAAAGAAAAAACATTACAGTCTCCACAAAAATATTAAACAGAACAACTGTTTTCAATATTGATCATGTTTTTCGAGCATCAAATCTGCATATTAAAATGATTTCTGAGGAATCGTGTGACACTGAAGACTGGAGTAACGGCTTCTGAAAATTCAGCTTTGTCATTACAGGAATAAATTACATTTTTAAATATATTAAAATAGAAAATTGTTATTTTGAAACTGCATGTTAATTCTATCCAATTAAATATAAAAAAAAAAAACGCAACTTTAGAGATTTAAAGATTTAAAGACTTTTCCTAGCCTGGAATCATAAAATTCCCAGGTTTTGTATGACAATTATCTCAAAAACACAGAAGTCTTCTAACCGACGCCTTTAAATAAAAGCATTAATAAAGTGTTATTGCTATACCTGGTCTTCCCTCTCAAACCCAGGGGCTTTCCCATAACCCCCCTCTCCTCCTGGACAGGCATCAAGACTGGAGGACTCCTCAAAAAGAACCCTTCCCAGCAGCCCTTCCTCTGTGGTGGCACTCAGCCCACTCTGATTGAAGTCTTCTAAGAAAGCAGAGCAGGAAGATTCTAGAGGAGGTGAACTGCATTGTGCGGCCAGCTGCTCATCACTGACAGTCACTTCTGTGAAACAAAACAGAAACAACACACAATCATCACCTTCACATTTACAATAAATTGGTATCTATTGGATAAGTTACCATGCAAGATTGGAGAACATCCAATACAATGTAGAGTCTAAATGGCATCATCACATGATAACTTTGCATGTGATGTGATTAACAAAATGTAAGCTTACTTTCTAAATGAGCAAAAGCACAGAACGGCCCTCTCGGACAGTTGCCACTCTGCTGAATGTCATTGCATTTTGTGGATTTGTAGATCTGTGGAGGAAAACGTTTATAATTAGATAAAATAAGAAAATATTAGTGGCGCTTGTCACTAATACTTGTCACAATATCAGGATGTTGCTGTGCTTCTAAGAGGGCCTAAAGATAACTTAAAATGACTTAAATTAAGAAAAAAAACGCTTTAAATATTTTAATATTAAAGATATTTCTTATATAAGATAGTTTTGGAACCTGGAAAAGTCATGTAAATGAATAAAACCTTAACACGTCATTTGCATTTTTAGAAAGAATATATATTGTTTGTATATATCAAGTTCTAAAATATTTTATCAGATCAAATTTGTCATGAAAAATATTCCAGTAAATCATGAATGACCGTAAGAGTCATGTCAATTAATTGGTTAAAAAGAGACGGAACCCTGAAGAACTTTCAGCTCCTAAAACTTCAATGTAGCTATTTTAATGTTATATTATTATATAAATGTTTTACTTTATAGAATTTACGAGTCTATCATTTTCTGATCCCTATACGTTTTATCCTTCGCCAGATGAAAATCTTATCATCAGGAGTAATGACGCAGGTATGACTAACATTAACACCACTAATAAGTCATGTAAAAAAAGAGCCACTTACGCAAAAGGGCCAAAAAAATAGCAACCCTAAAGAGCATCACAAACACAACATAATCCAATAGTCACTATTTTATTATATTACATCCAAGTACCATGCAAGAAAACAGATGCCCTTGTTCTTACTTAAATGCTGATGTTAAACAGAGTCCAGCCGCATTAGATTGAGTGTGAAATACCTCCGGGTGGAACTGCTGTTCTGTCCGCGTGTGGCAGTACTGACAGCTTTCTCCGCTCTCACATTTACTCGGGTCCCCCCACTCATCACTGTGCTTCACTGAGGGACATGGCAGGGCTCTTCAGGAACAAAACACAGCACCATTTAAAATGATCATGATAGAAAACGTCTGTCACCTTCCTACAAAGCAGGAAATACATTGAATTCAAATGGAAGTTTGAATACAAAGCACTCCGATTTGTCATTACTTTTTAAAGGAACAAATCATGGGGTTTCCAAACTGCAGGGGGTTTGTGAGTCCATAAAAATATAATTGACTAAATAATAAAATAAACCAATAAATAATGTTAAAATGCATCTACATAAAATACACTAACAAAGATGAAATAGTTGTATTGTTGACCTGCAAGTCATGTGACAATTAACTGATATCAGATAACAAGACCACACAAAATTTATAGAAATATTAACCTTTGGTAAATATTTTAGGTTAAAGAGGTTCTGCTGAGCAAAAGTTTAGGAATCTGGAAATAAAGTAACTGTCAAGATCCAAAAAGAACTAAAAACGGCTTTGACAATACTTACTTTCCCCCCCCTCCCCACAAAAAGCTACCACATGACTTCAGAACATTTGGAATATGTGACCCTGGAGCACAAAACCAGTCATAAGTCGCACGGTGATATTTGTAGCAATAGCCAACAATTAATTGTATGGGTCAAAATTATCGATTTTTCTTTTATGCCAAAAATCATTAGGATATAAAGTAAAGATCATGTCCCATGAAAATATTTTGGAAATTTCCTACCATAAATTTATCAAAACTTAATTTTTGATTAGTAATATGCATTACTATGAATTAGGACAACTTTAAAGGCGATTTTCTCAATATTTTGATTTTTTTATAAATAGTTGTATCTCAGCCAAATATTGTCCTATCCCAACAAACCATACATCAGTGGAAAGCTTATTTATTCATATTTCAGATGTATAAATGTATATGATGTTTAAATCTCAATTTAAAAAAATTGACCCTTGGTCCAGGGTAACATATAGTGTGCAAGTTGTTTTTGTCCCTTTTGGTCACTGTTGGGGACTGTTGTTGTATAAAAATGATCTGCATAAGATAGTTTGTGTTCTACTGAAAGAAGTATTTGTTATACAGACCTGTATTTGTGTTTGTGAGGGCTCCGCCTGCGGTCTTTGCTGTTGTGATAGTAGGGACATGCATAGCCCTGACGGCACAAGCGGGGAGGTTTTTTGCAAAGCTCAGTCTTGTAGTGGGAGAGCACGAAACTATTGTCTGCATGAGGAGAAATGAGCACAGAACGGCATGATGAAGAATGACATATGCATATAGTGTAGGTTCATTTTAATGTCATGTGGAGAGGTTGCTTTCACCTTGCCAGCGTGGATCTTCACTCAGGGTCTTTTCTATGAGTGCAGTGCTGGCCACGACTCCTGACTGCCCTTCTCCAGATGTTCCCTCAACCAATCCAGTAGCAGACTGGGCTTCTAACACCTGAACCTCTCTTAACAAGGCATTAAAAATACAAATGTCAATCCCAAGGGAAAATATCCACAATGAACAACACTGTTCAAAATTTTAGAATCAGTATGATTGTTTTTTAAATGAATATGTTTATTCAGCAAAGATGCAATCATCAAAGAATTCTGAAAAAAATATATATCACTGTTTTTTCCAAAAACATTAAGACACACAACTGTTTTCAACATTGATAATAATAAGATTTTTTTTCTTGAGCAGCAAATCAGCATATCATGTGACACTGAAGAAAAATTCTGCTTTGCATCACAGGAATATATTACATTTGAAAATATACTAAAATAGAAAACGGTTATTTTTAATTGTTATAGTATTTCACAGTATTACTGTTTTTACTGTATTTTTGCTCAAATAAATGCAGCCTTGGTGAGTAATATAAATGATTCTTTCAAAAACATTATAAAAATCGTATCGACTCTAAACTACTGAACATTAGTGCATCATGATAATAAATGCAATTTAATTCATGACTTCAATTAAAGATGACTCTTTTGTGTCCCACAGAAAAGAAATGATATAAGTTTGGAATGACATGGTGAATTTTAAATTTGAAAACTGTCTACCTGATGTCATAGACGGGGCTACGGAGGTCATGGGAGCCGTGAGCAAAGGCACAGTGAGGGCCGTTCTTACTGCAGTGGCCCTTCCCATCAGTCTCGTGGATACAGGAACCTGTCTTATAGTACCGCAGGTGATACCGCCTCTCTGTGTCTCCAGCTGTCCGGTGCAGAAATGGACACCTGGCAGTACATAGATAAAGAAAGGCATTAGTATAAATTCAGACAATGTGACTTAAAAAAGGAGTTTGTGCTGGTTCTTACTCATCTCCGTCGGGACATGTCCCCGTGCCCTCGTCGTATTTAACACAGTACACATCAGGACTGTAATTAAACGTTCCATCTCGTTTGCGAATCGGCCTCCGTCGTCTCTGGTTCAGGAAGTGCCAGTGGAAGCAGGTGAAGGGCCGGTGCTGGGTGCACTTGTGCTGCACAAATAAGAGACACTGCTCTGTCCTAAACTCTTTCAGATACCTGAACACAGATAGAGAGACAGGAAGAGTAATGAAGAGTAAATGGTTTAATGGCAAAACTAACAAAACACTGAATGAAAGCATATTTGGACACCATTAGCTCACAGGTGCCCAATCCTGTTCCTGGAGCTCTACCATCCTTCAAAGCTCAGCTTCAGCCCTGGTCAAATGCACCTGAACCAGCTAATTATATGTGTTATGTTCTGTCATGGTTATGACCTGTTTCAGGAATCATGAAAATTATAGTGGGGGAAAAAAACAGATCAGGCATTTTACTGTTGTCATTTACAAGAACGAGGCTACAGAAATTAATTTTAAAATCTTAAAATGTCATGGAAATGTTTATAGTCAAAATATTGTTAACTAGGGGAAGTTATGGCATAATGGTTAGAGAGTCGGACTCGTAACCCAAAGGTTGTGGGTTCGAGTCTCGTACCGGCAGGGATTGTAGGTGGGGGGAGTGAATGTACAGCGCTCTCTTCCACCTTCAATACCACGACTGAGATGCCCTTGAGCAACCCCCAACTGCTCCCCAGGCGCCGCAGCAAAAATGGCTGCCCACTGCTCCGGGTGTGTGTTCACAGTGTGTGTGTGTGTTCACTGCTGTGTGTGTGCACGAAGGTTGGGACAAATGCAGAGCACTAATTCTGAGTATGGGTCACCATACTTGGCCACATGTCACTTTCACTTCACTTTTTTTAGTTATGCTCATCTATATGATACTACTACTATAAAATTATTTAAAAAAAATGTTTACCCAGAAATCACGAATGACTGGATTGTCTTAGAACATCATTTGTTATGTTAATTTTGGTTCTATATTTGGTTCTATATTTAACTGGCTCTGTGTAAGTGCAAAAACTCGTTACAAGCAACGGAAAAGTCACAGAAATCATAGATGTAGGCTAACAAAATTCAAGAATATTTTTTCAAAACATGTCAATGGCCATAATGGAAATATATATATTTTTTTTTAAACAGAAAATATTTTCACCATTTTTTTTAATTCGTTTTTTTATTATGTCTATATAGGCTTTTTATTAAGTTTTATTTTTATTTATTTTGAGTTATTTCAGTACTTCAACATACAAAATGGAAATGAAATAATATATATATATATATTTAATGTATTTATATATATGTGTGTGGCTGTACATACACATATGTAGTTGTTTTTAGGTGTTTGGCTTAGTGTTATGTTAGAATCATTATTATACTCATACCTTTTTGTTCTTTTAATATTTTTGAATTGTTTTTAGCTTTATTTTTATTTTTATTTTTTTCATTTAAATGTTTTAGTTTTGAATTGTTGTTGTATGCATTTGTCATTTTTATTTAATTTATTTCATTTTCTAATGTGTGTGTAAATATATATATATATAGTATTTATAGAGTTTTAGCTTTTAGTTTTAATTACTTTTTCTTATTTGTAAGTCGCTTTGGATAAAAGCGTCTGCTAAATGACTAAAAAAAAAAAAGTAAAAATAAAATATTTAAAAAATGTCAGAGATGCCCTTTGATTTGCCCTCTCATATCATATCACAAGAGAGGGGGGGAAAGAAATAAAAACATCCCAGTGAAGCATATTTGCATTTGTTTGTGCATTGGAATGTAGAGAACATAAAGGGATTTACAAATGTAATTTGTAATACAATATAGGTAGATATATGTGTGTGTGTGTGTGTGTGTGTGTATAATATATACACACCTTGCTACGTGTACTGCGTTAGACTAACCGAGACTTGTCATTTGCACTTATATATTGTTGCTCTTTTGTTAGTTTTGACTGCTTCTATTGTTCTCATTTGTAAGTCGCTTTGGATAAAAGCATCTGCTAAATGACTAAATGTAAATCACAGTAATGCAACATTTACTTTTCATGGCCCTCAGTCAAGTTTGATTTTTGGCCCTTGGTGGTAAAACTTTGGGTGCCTCTGGTCTATAGTGATGATAAGGTTGTTGTTTTTTTTAGAAAAATCACTATAAAATATGTGTCTCCGATCCTTATACAGCAACGAACGACTGGACAAAGGCAAATTCACTGATCAAAAAGTGTGGGCACCCAGTTCCGTGGTGCTTCATGAGAGATCTCGATAGATGTAACTTTAAAAATGATTTCACGATGGCATTATAGACTAATGTAGCGCTGTGTAGTTTGCATTCTTTATTGTGTTTACAAATCACCAGAGCTCTTGCCAGGATGCTCAAGTGCATCTTTCAAAACATCTTATCAATGCAATGCATGCAAACAATCGCACTAACTGTTACTAGGCCTCTATAAAACACAGCTCTTGATCAGCTCATCACAGCCACAAAAACGCATCAGAGGCGTGTAAAATCGCTGATGCATGAAATATATGTGATTTGCATGAGTGATCAGGTGGGTGTAAAGGTGTTTCGCTACGTACGTGTAGTGCTGGGGTTTCTCGGGCTGTGCGTGCAGCACGTTAGCGGGGGACGTCGTGCCACCTGCCGAGGGTGAGGAGCAGGAGGAGGACGATGAAGGTCCCAGGTTGGCCGCGGCACCCGAAGAACCAGCCTGAGATGGTGCTTTCGACATGATTTATCAAATTATGGCCATCAAACAATTTAATATTGGGAGAGCTGCGAAATCCGCATTCTTTTTCGATGTGCGCATGCGCCAGATCTGGCGAGGAGGAAATTCCGGGCCATTGTGACGACGTCGTAGTAGGGAGAGAATCGGTTCTTTTGAACAGTTCGATTCGAACGCCGCTCGGACCAATTCAGTTCAATGCGTGCACGACTCGTTGCGTGAACTGATTCATTAAAAAGAGTCAAGTTAAAAAAAAGACTCGTTCACTAAACGAACCTTGCTACGGCATAGGAGAGTGAAGTTAGAGATAACGAACAGAGGTAAATCCCCAATTTAAGAGCGAGGTGTGCTTCAAATTCAAAGTCGCGACTCGCAGATAAAGGTCTCCAAACGTGATAGTGATTTCTTAATGATAAAAACATAACACTTAAGGATGTTTGTCCGTGCTATGCTTTTTATTTTTACACTTGATGATTTGAGAATATTCTTAAGAACATTTTGTGCTCAATGAAAGCAAGAACATCTGTCCTTTTGTTTATTTGAGTTTACCTGCTCAATACATCTGCATTTACATATTTGACCCTGGACCACAAATCCAGTCATAAGGGTCAATTTCTCAAATTGAGATTTATACATCATATAATAAATAAGCTTTCCACTGATGTACGGTTTGTTGGGATAGGACAATATTTGACCGAGATACAACTATTTGAAAATCTGGAATCTGAGGGTGCAAAAAAAAAAATCTAAATACTGAGAAAATCGCCTTTAAAGTTGTCCAAATGAAGTTCTTAGCAATGCATATTACTAACCAAAAATTAAGTTTTGATATATTTACGGTAGGAAATTTACAAAATATCTTCATGGAGCATGATCTTTACTTAATATCCTAATGATTTTTGGCATAAAAGAAAAATCGATAATTTTGACCCATACAATGTATTGTTGGCTATTGTTACAAATATACCCGTGCTACTTATGACTGGTTTTGTGGTCCAGAGTCACATATAGTATTTGATTAGAGACTAATGGTAGTGGATAATTATTGTTTTTTAATGGTAGTGGAGAATGGTAAATTTATTGTATTCATACTATAACATTTTCCTTTATTGTGCTTATAAAAATGTTTAAAACCTTGTGTATTTACAAGTTTAAATGCAAAAATACATAAATCAAAATTACAACATGTTTGGACACCAATGTGTCCATATAATTTAATGGTGATTTCAATTTCTTGTTTGTTTTAAGTGTTTCATAATATTTGTGTATTGTATGTGTGGGGCATAAATTCTTGTAAAAAAAAAGAGACTCAGTATTTCATGTATTTCTATCAAAACAACACTGCACAAATACAGGATATTACAATAAGGTTTTATCGATCATATACAGTGTACTATTAATACAAACGATAAACTATATATTGTTATAATATAGAATATATAACAATGCAATATATGCATTGTGCTCAAAAACACCTGATGCACACTTCAGAAGATGTCCAGTCCACTCAAGTTCTGAATTTTCATACAAACCATTCTGTATGTTTGAACCCAGCGGCTGTGGCGATAAAAAAAAAAAAAACGGTACAAATGATATTAATTACTT
Organism: Sinocyclocheilus grahami; assembly: GCF_001515645.1. Lineage (NCBI taxonomy): Eukaryota > Metazoa > Chordata > Actinopteri > Cypriniformes > Cyprinidae > Sinocyclocheilus > Sinocyclocheilus grahami. The sequence goes on along the minus strand of NW_015505417.1, from coordinate 231,245 downwards.
CCAAAATTATTAGGACTTGACATAATTATTTCATTACATCAATACTGTGAATGAAAGTGGTTTCACACTCACCTATACGGTTAACAATCTCTTCACACTCACTACTTGTGGCAGCCTGTAGGACCACACAACAGAAGCCTGACTGTTTGCCTGCTTGCGGTGAATCTCTGAAACCAATTACATGGTTAGTACTGAAAACACAAAGCCTGGAAGAAATGTCACTAATAAGCAAATGGAATGCAGATAAACCAGTCTCATAACCTGTCTGCCATTTATTCAAACTCCAGCACCATATCAAATTCTGAAAGCTAGTACTGAAAACTAGAGTTTTAACTGAAAGAGAGTTTCATATCTGAGAGAAACATTGGACATTTCAAGAAAGAAAGCTTAGCATAAAACAGCATGCCATGCATTTAATTTGAATGACTTGAATCAACATCTATCTACAACATTTTCTCAAAATACTTACAGTACACAAAAAGCAAAAATGGTTAAATCAGGTTGGCTTCCAAACCTCCCAACACATGATATCTCAGGGAAATGGTGTTGAAACAGCTCCTGATCAAAAGGAGAAACTTTGGCTTAAAATGACTCACCTTTAACCTAAGTTATTTGTTTTTATATTGAAAAACACAAACCTGCTTATTTGACTTATCTATGCAGGTAAGATGAGTCTCCTTTATATCCAGCAGTACTTCCTATATGACAAAATCAAAAAGCATGCATGATATATTAATTAGGTCTTAAAATTAGCTTACATATCTTTCTACATAAAACTCACTTGCTCAATTGTAGATATACCTTTCTTGCCTGACTGCTCTCCAGAACCACAGGAATGACATGCTGCAGCACCTCCTTACCTCCATGCTTAAACAAAAATAGCATTCATATTCAATAATCACATGCTTTAGGATCACATACTGACTCAAAAATACACATGCATGGATTAAAGTGAAACGAGCACCATAAAGAGAGATGTTTACACAACTACTGTACCATTCCTATGTTTGCTTTTCCTAAGAGGTGCACACCGTACAGGATCCTGTTAATGAAACACGATCAAACAGTTACAGGCTGGGGCTGTATATGGTATTTGTGACTAATACAATTGCAAACATACATGAAATCTTTATTGAGAGTACCTGCCGTCTTTCACACACTGCGTCTGCCCTCTCTTCTGACCCGCAGTTCTGTCTTGCTGAGAGGCTGGTTTTGGGCCAAACCGAAGTGAGGGTTTTTCTTGTTTGAGCTGCCGTAAGTGTTTGACCAGTGGCTGATAGATAGACCCATCTTCTCCTCTCCAACGTATCAAGTGAATGGAAAGGGGCTGACTCTTCAGCTTAGACAGAACCACACCTGCCTTTGGATGGGAAAAGTGTTAGTTAGATATTGAGCTCTATAGTTAGTTTTTTCCCCACATTTTTCACAGATCTCTTCTTCTTTATTGCTGATGTAAATTTAAGTAAAACAGATTTTCAAAAAGAAAAAATGTAGGGTGGAGACTTGGTTCTATACAACAGTTGTTGATTGGATGTAGGCAGATCTGAATGTGAGCTTGCAGTTGACTGTAATTTTGTTGTTTCAAAATTTCTGTGAAATTTTGAGACAAATTAGGCCCATTGTCTATGGTCGATTGTGTGGCGATGTATGAAGCACAGCTCACATAGAAGTCACTTTCAAACTAAGTAGTTTTCTGTTGGTCAATGCTGTGAATCTGTGTGACAAACTTCAACTTGTTTTGAAACCTGAATTTTGACACATTCTGCCCTCACGCGAAATTCCCAATTGCGTGGATTCCTACTGAAATGACTGCTTTTCACCTGTAAAATTTCGCCAAACAATGTTAAATGTGAGTGCACTTATAGAAAAGGCTGTGGTTTAAGTGGACAGGAAATGAAACATAAGCATGGATGAATCATTCACAATAGATCTGGTGAATTTCCATTTCTTTAAAGGGGTCATAGGATGCTACATGCACTTTAACATGTAGTTTGAACTGAAATGTGTGTTGGCAGTGTGTGTGCACAACCACCCTATAATGATAAAAATCCACCCAGTGTTTTTTTTTTTAAAATCTGGTTAAATGTTTTCCCCTTTCTCAAATCGAGCCGATCTCAGATGCCTGTCTGTATGACGTCACACAGACAGGCCCCTCCCACGATAGTTTGATTGACAGTAGCGTTTCAGCACAGACTGGACTGGTGTCTTAGACCCGCTCTGAGTGAGCCGTCATCAGTCCGCCATTGTTTCACCGCCGGAGCAGATGTAGACAAGAATGACTCCTAAGCGATTGAGGTGTTCTGTTGTTGGATGTAATAATGAACATAGCACTCGTCATTTACTCCCGACATCTGAGCCGCTGAACTCGCAGTGGATTACATTGTTTCTGAAGGGAATGTGCCCCGATCTACATAAACGCGTCTATGTTCACGCAAATCATTCATGATCCAGCTTCAGCTACAGAAGAAGTGAGTATAATGTTTTGTAATGAATCTTTGTAAATCGCCTTTCCTAATAACGTGCTAATTAGCAAGTTTCACGATGAATGCAGCTAAAGTAAACAGTCTCTCTGAGAGCAGCTCGGAGCAGAGCTCATTAACATTTAAAGGAAAATGCTACAAAACTGCTTGCTCTGAAAAGAGCTGTTTTTGACAGGGTAAAAAAGGTGTTGTTTTACACTACCATTGAGAAATTTTAACCAAACTATGTTGCAGACTTTTCATTAAGACCCTAAAGAATCATATCAACTTGTGGAAAATGGGCATCCGATGACCCCTTTAAAACTTTAAGAAAGCTGCTGCAAATGAGATTTGAGCGCTACAACTTAAATTCTGGTCTGTTTGTCACATAAGCTATTGTGTGTCTTCAGAATATAGCGCACGAATTGCATGACTATTTTTAATGGTACTTTAATAATGATTTTTTTTTTTTGTCATTTCAGGAGCTGTGCAGTTTATTTGATCATCCACTTTGTGGAAAACAGCAGCTCGGGCATTGTACCTAACATCCTTTTTATGTTTCCCAGAGGAAAGAAAACAAAATGATGACAAAACTGTAATTTTTGTGTGAAGTTGGGAACTATTCCTGTCAGGGGCCATATCTTGTGATGAATAAGTCTTAGAATAAGCAAACACAATGAAGCTTATCACGATTATATAATCAGTTCAGGCAAAGCAGATAACAGAGTACACAAATATAAAGCTGTCTCTAGGATTCATTTATGATGGTATGTTGGGTCATGCAGGACAACACATTTTATGGGAAAGATTACTTCTGACCTGCCCATTGCTAGCATTCCTCAGTGATATCCCATTAATTTCATCAATGATGTCACCAGGCTCGGCAAACATATCCACCTGAGCTTGACTACCCTGAAGCAGGTCCAGTAGAAAGACGCGTCCTTCTAGGTACCTTTAAAAAGAAAGGTTATTAAAATATGCGATATGAACAGAAATACTGATTTGGAATCTTTGCTATTAATTCTAGAAAATCGAAAACTTGCAATGTGTGTTAAGCATGATTTTTTTTCAACACAGAGAGCAAACAGGTGATCAGAATGTGTGCACAAATAATTTTTTTAGAAAAACTGGCCAAAATGACATGAACAAATGCAGCATTCAGAATTGAAAAGACATGCCAACATGCTAACCTGAGCACCATCCCCAGCTCTCGACAGGGAACAGCTTCATAGATTTGACACACCTAAAACACAAGCAAGGTTTGCAACATGCAATTCAGCATGACCTCTTCATGCACATACAGGTAAATCAAATACCTAAGAACATTAAGATCGTACCGGAAGCAGCCAGCTTTCATCCAAGAAGCTGCAGTTCTGAGATTAAAGTCACAAATTGAAAGTTTCTAGTAAGAAATGAAGATCTCAAACTCAGCACAATGAAGCACATAGCAAATGCAGGGGACAAGCAGTTCATACCTCAATACTGATCTTAAAGTTCATTTCTGACAGCACCATAGACAGCGATAGAAACGGTTCTGTTTGGAGATATTTGAGACAGTAATTACAGCAAAACAACCAGTATATAACTGCTAAAGTATCTTGGCCAAATAAAAAACTTACCAACAATCTCCTCATTTCTCAGAATAGCAACATTAGGGCAATACCACTGTGAAGAAAGGAAATTATGTTGATTGTCTGTAAAAACAATTTTCAATCATCACTTGAGTGTCTACTAACCTCGATGACTCTGTTTGTGTGCAGCAGGTGTTTTACGACATTTCCCAGAGTTCTCCTCATCAGCATGAGCCGTATGAAGAAGCGTCCTCGACCTTGAGAGGTGATGAGTTTGCTGCAGGCTGTGGTCTGCTGCACAGCCAAAGAAACTGAACTCAACCTTCAGGAGCACACAGAACATTCTGATCAGACAGACCACATTTAGATGCATTTTCTGTTCCATTTTCAGCAAATCTGCGGTTGTGATTAATCAAAAGATGTTATTTTTTAAATATAAAAACAAGGAGACATACATTAGCGTCCAAAAGTATGAGAGTTAAAATGCATTTGGCATTTTTATAATTTAATATATAGTTTTATTGTAATTACCAGCATAACAATTAGGGAATGCCAAAAACAACAATTTCAGAAATTAACTATTTTTTTTATTTATATTACTCAATAATGTATCGTTCTTTTTTATTCTTTGTCGTAATTTAAGTTAGACTTTTAAACCTATGTTATGTTACGCTAAAAATGAGAAGCAATAAGTGCATAATGACTCACCTGCCACATGTGTCGTGGTGTAGAAGCTGTTCAAAACAATGCCAGTAATCTCTATGTGCCAAACTGAGAACAGGCTCTAAAAACATGAATGATTAATGTTCATTATGTAATAAACATAGTGTCACATGCATACACTTTAATTTGCTTGCATACTAAAATTTTAACTAATATTAAAATGAAAAAAAAAACTGTACTGTTTCAAAATATTCATAAAAACAATCTCAGTGATACTAAAATAACAGACTTGGTGCTTCTCCTTTACTATCTTGTCCAACTTACACTTTAGGTTTATAAAGAAATGCTTACGTTGATAGTTTATGTTTGTGTACAAAACTAATTTGAAGCACTGAATCATTGCATGCATAAAATCATGAGAAACATAAACTAAGTTAAGTGCATCCAAACATCTATTGTATATTGTCAATATAGACATCCTTATTATCTGTAAACTGTAACGTGTATGGATATTCCCACAGTGTGTGCCAGGTGTAATGACGGCTCTTATTTGAGTGTTTGTACTGTGTTTGCTGCTGACAGATGATGATGTGCAGGTGTACAGGAGAGTGCGTGTTGGTGTGTGGAGCTCACGCTGTAGTCCCTTTCGCAGTATAAGTTCCAGGAGCTCACAGCAGGATGCCAGGTGTGGGTTGGAGTCAGTCACAGTGCCTTCCGATTTCAAATTCAGAATGCACACTGGGAATAAACATTCGGACGATGGTTAATGGTTAGTTTTCTGTTTTTAATCACAAGATATTATGTAATGTAGGTGGAATAGAACTTGCTTCATTAACCCACACCAAAACAGCACACACTGGCATACTTGGTTGCCCTGGAGCTCACCAAGGCTCTGTGTGTCTTTTGTTTACCCCAGAAGTATAGCGGCCGTTCCTTCTGAGCTGCTTTTTAATTGTCAGTAAATGTGCACATGTATCAAGCAGATGTATTTTGCTGTTGCATCATGTCTCACTTGCTCTTTAGCATCCAACACCATGAGCATCACATTTACACATATAAAGGTGTGGTCACATTAGCAAAAAAGGTCTATTATCAACTGTGTATTGATGCATGGAGAGAAGTCGCTTTCAAACCAAGCAGCTTTCTATTGGTGAATGCACAAATTTGCTTGAACAACAAGCTAAATCTGCATGGGGATTTTTCGCTCTCATTTACAACTCTAGATCGCTTGGATTTCTATAAAATTTTGCACATGAAATTTCACAGAGCAATGGTAAATGTGACCCCACCTTAAAAGGTGTATAAAAACAGCTAGATGGAGAGTACTAGTCAGGGGTGCATTTCCCAAAAGCATCGTTAGCTAACTATGGTTGTTAGTTCCATTGAACTCTATTGGTAACGACGGAACATGCGACTATACTTGTTTTTGGGAAACGCACCCTAGGCACAGAATCTGTGAGGGATAGCTGTCTCTGAAATCGAATACTTCTCTACAATATTGTGCGAAAAACAGTACGCCAAAAGAGTTGTATGTCAGAATTAATTTGAAAAACAGTAGGTGAAAAGTACCTGGATGACCTAATGCAGTGGTTCTTAAACTTTTTATACCAAGTACCACCTCAGAAAATATTTGACTCTCCAAGTACCACTATAATGACCAGCAATAAAATACAGTAGCGTAGTTGGCCTAACTATTCAACTACAGCTCTGCATAGTTAAAAAATGAGGCAGTTTTATTATTCCTAATAAGAATATTTATTGTTGTCAGCCACTTTAACATTGTAAATCCACAGGTTGAACATTAACACTGCACTGTGCTTACAAACAAGTAAATAAAAAAACTTAAATAATGATTAAATTAAAATGTGTTGTACCTAAAAGTAAAAAAAAAACTGTATTGTACTTAATGCACTTAAAGACTGGTTGCCCACTGAAGCTAAGCAGGACTGAGCCTGGTCAGTACCTGGATGGGAGACCTCCTGGGAAAACTAGGTTGCTGCTGGAAGAGGTGTTAGTGAGGCCAGCAGTCGGTGCTCCCCCTGTGGTCTGTGTGGGTCCTAACACCCCAGTGTAGGGACGGGGACACTACACTGTCAACAAGCACCGTCCTTCGGATGAGACGTTAAACCGAGGTCCTGACTCTCTGTGGTCATGAAAAATCCCAGGATGTCTTTCGAAAAGAGTAGAGGTGTGACCTCGGCATCCTGGCCAAATTTGCCCATTGGCCTCTGATCATCATGGCCTCCTAACAATCCCCATATCTACTGATTGGCTTCATCACTCTGTCTCCTCTCCCCCAATAAGCTGGTGTGTGGTGGGCGCTCTGGCGCACTATGGCTGCCGTCGCATCATCCAGGTGGATGCTGCACACTGGTGGTGGATGAGGAGATACCCCCTGACAATGTAAAGCGCTTTGAGTGCCTAGAAAAGCGCTATATAAATGTAATGAATTATATTATTATTAATGCAAAAAAAAAAAAAAACTTAACTCAAATAAAGAATAAGTTAAAATGTATTGTGCTTTAACATTAATTTATAATTAATTTAGTGATTCCTCTGCGTACCACTAGTGGTACTCCTACCACACTTTGAGAACCATTGACCTAAGGTCATTGTTTTTTTTGGTTTTTTTTCTGGCATGCTTTCCTTCAAGTGGAAATAGAAAACCTGAAATGTTGCTGGAGTGGAGTGATTATAGAACGTTTTTGTTCCAGACCGGTTTGTTGTGTTAATCGGTTTGGAGGAATATTAATAATTATTATTATTTGTTTATAGAACTGTTGTATAAAAGGTATTACATAGCGAGTTTAGCAACAGTTCTACTGAAATGTTAAACTGCTGTGGCCTCGTGCTGATATAGCCTACTGCTTAAATCCTCATTTATTACCATGGCAAAAGTATGCATACTCATACTCAATAGACACATGCTGTTTTTATTAAATAAAATGTTAGTTTAGCATATTTCGTTCCCGTGATTTACACACAAACAAAACATGTTGCAAATATTGCAAATGACCCTGTCTCTTCTACATAGAGCAGCAATTTAAAAATCGCTTCCAATCATCAAAACGGCTTGTCTGAGTGCGCAAAACAAGTATGCTAGCTATCTCTATCTACCAGCAGGCACTGCTAACCGAGCAGCAAACCTGTCATCTTCAGCTGCGTGACCAGAACAACTGAGCAGTAAAACAGCACATCGAGGGTCAGGTACTACCTGAAGTGTATGATAACATATAGGATGTGAAACGTACCTTTAAGTGTTTCGAGAAGCGGGTCTTTTGCAGGCATTATTGTGAATGCGCATATTCCGCGACATCCATCCAGTTTCACTGAAAGCAAATAGGCTACTAATAACCTCTCATCAAAGGTTTGTTTTCTCAAGGTTGGTTCATGAGTGAAATGTGAAGCACATTGGTGACACCTGTCAGAAATGTACATTAGTCAGTCTCTACCGCCCCTTTGTGAACCCATATGATATGATGGTGATGAAGGTGATGAAGATGATGGTGGCGCCCTCTCTATTAATTCAATAAATCAACTCGACAGATACTGTAGGCTATAGTCGCTCCCAGAAGACTTCAAAACATTATTCAAACTGTGGAAGAATAATAATTTTTAAAAAAAGTATAAAAATACAAATAAAGAAATAACAACTAAACCACAATATAGCGTACTGTAGTATATAATAAAGCATTTTTTTTCTTTTTTTACTTGTCTAATAATATCCACTAGTGTAGGCTATAGATTCATTTTTTTCAACACGTTTCCATCACATCGTATTAAGTAGCCTATTGAGTTCAGAAATGTTACATTTTAGACTTGAATAAATAAATGAAATGGCAAGCTCCACTGTCCATGTTATTTGCTAATTATTATTTGGAAATGATGCACAATAAAACATTCTGTTCACAAATTTACCATTATTTATGTATGCCTGCAGGAAACTGGCCCTCTAACACTATGGCATTATATATATATATATATATATATATATATATATATATATATATATAGTCAGTTTTCCTCAGATTTTGAAGGAGACAACAGTGCAGAGATTAATTGAATGTTGAAATGTTCTGTTTTATTTAGAGCTTTCATTAAAATGGTGGCGTCATTATGAATCAGTGTATGTATAGACACAGCACATCTACAGAAGACTGCATTTCGTATTGATTCACAGCATGAGGGAATTAAAATTCATCAGCCCATAGTAGCCACTGGTTGTGATAAGTGCTTTTTGAATTACCATTTCAATTCAGAATTACCATTTACTCAATAAGTTTAAAGCTTATGTCTAGTTACCTTGGTGATAATTGTATGTTGCTGATACAGCTGGTGCACGCTACTGATTATATTTTAAATATTCAGATTTTGTCAATCTGTGAATCTGAGTTAAAGGAACAGTTTACCTGAAAATGAAAATTTGCTGAAAATGTATTCCCCCTCAGGCCATCCACGATGTGGATGAGTTTGTTTTATCATCAAAAACAGATTTAGAAAAATGTAGCATTACATCACTTGCTCACCAATGGATCCTCTGCAGTGAATGGGTGCCGTCAGAATCAGAGTCCAAACAGCTGATAAAAACATCACAGTAATTCAAGTAATCCACATGACTCCCATCAATAAATGTCTTGTAAAGTGAAAAGATGCATGTTTGTAAGAAAACAAATCCATTAAGGCATTTTAAGTTTATAAACTGTCACTTCTGGCCAAAATATCCATAATTCATAATAACGTACATCCCCTGTTGTCCTCGTCTAATTGTTTGGAAATGTTTGATATAATTGGCCAAAATGGTTTTCACTTGTAAACGGTGCTTGAGTTGTGCATATTTCTCTCCCGATTCAGAAAAGAAGACTTTTTCACTGGAAGCAATATTATGGATAGAGAGGATACATATTTATGCTGAATGCAACAAACACACAGCTTTTCACTTCACTAGACATTCATTGATGGAGTGGAGTCACGTGGATTAGTAAAGGCGAGTACATTTTCAGCGATTTTTAATTTTTGGGTGAACTATTCTTGTAATATTTCCATAAGAATCATACTTGAACCTTTACCAAGCTGAACAATTCTAAAAATCCATGTTCTTCCTTTTTCTTTTTTCACTTTTAATTTAGCACGAAAACACACACTGACAATTCCTTTGCGATGTTGGGCCTTTGCCTAACAGAAGTTCAAATGTACTTCTCTTGTTGTTGAAGAAAGTCTTAGATCCTACTTGGACCTACTTCACTGAAGGCTCAAGTCTGCTGGGAGGCAACATCTCTGTTCAATTCTCAGAGCATGCTTTAACTCACAGGTTCTTCCATTAGAACTGATTGGAAGCATGAGGTAAAGGACGGCCCCCACCTTTTACGTCCCAGTGTGATGTCTGAAATGATGGAGCTTATGAAGGATGCAGCAGGATCTAGACTTCAGCAGTAATTCCCTTCAAGAAAACGGCATGCTGCTTAGGTGAATGCTGATTTCTTACCTTCTCAGCCACGATGACCCTGTAATGGAGTATATGTCAAGCGGTTCTGGCTATATTAATGGCAGAGGATTTATATTTACAGGGTTAGAGGTTTAGAACAAACCCTGAATCAATCAATAAAGCACTGCAATAACAAGCTTTCAAGTACAGTACAATGTGTAGGCTATCAGTGTGAACACTGTTTACTTTCACCATGTTCTACAACAAGCCTAAGCTGACAATATCCATCTAGACACAATCAACAGCTTTCATTTAAGCTGGATCTTCTCTTTCCCCTTTCCCCCCCAGAGAGAAAATAAGGAGGCATTAGGAAAAAGTACACGAGTGTGAGGTGTGAGGTGGGCAGATGTGACATCTTTACGGAGAGACAACCTTGCCTTATCAACATCAGATAAGTCATCTAATGCCCCTGAGAGGCAAGTCAGAGGAGTAGCTTAATTGGTGAACTCTGATTTGACTGTAACACTAGACTACCACATTGTATTTGCAGCAGAGAGTTATTAAAAATGTGTGGGGGTTGATAGTCTGAAAATCACAAACAAGAACAGACTAGAAAAGGCCAACTCACTGCTAAAATGTACCACTGTGCAGGTTACAGTGAAATTAAATGAAGAAATTAAACCTGAACTAAAGAAATACTTCACATGCAGGTTTTGTTTAGGATTTTTAAAATGCATTATTCTGTTTACTATTGCAAAATGTACACGGTAACAGAAGCGCTTCTGCAATTCTGCTCTAAAAATAAAGGTGCTTGACGATGCCATAGAAGAACCTTTTTTGTCTAAATGGTTCCATAAAGAACCTTTAACATCTGAAGAACCTTTGTGTTTCACAAAAGGTTCTTTGTGGCGAAAGAAGGCTCTTCAGATTATAAAAAGGTAAGAAAGAGATGGTTCTTAAAAGAACGTTTGACTGAATGGTTCTTTGTGGAACCAAAAATGGTTCTTCTGTGGCATCGCTCTGAAGAACCTTTTAAGCACCTTTATTTTTAAGAGTGTGAAGTGGCATTTAGGTGTCATTACATAGATTGTTCTGTGCTGCTTAGAGGTGGCATAAATGCATTTACACTGCACTTACAACTGTATATTTTAATAGGGGCTGAGGTGGCTCAGAGCAGTCTTAATTTATTCTGGCTTTTATGCAACATTGCATCTGCACACTGAATTTTGAGCAGGCACAGAGCAGCCTTAACTCGACTGTGTAAAGAAGCCTTTAATCATTTTATGTCCAGTGATGCATTTTTTTTTTTTACTTTTAATAGAAATAAAGCTGAAATAAAATGTCTATTAGAAAAAAACAAAACTTAAAAACAAAAAAAAAAACAAATGAAAATTAGAAATGTTGAAAAAACTGAAAAAAGGTTTATTTAAAGTACTAATATGACTAAAACAGAAATAAAAATAAAGATAAAAAAAATATATAAATGACAAAAGCGCATAGCAAAATTACTAAAAAAACATTATAATAGAATATATATAATGTAGTTTTTATAGTTTATAATATTATTTAGTTTATACCAAAATAACACTGCAGTGATGTATTTTATTATGTTTTATTGTTGAAATTGGCATACAAAAATGTATTATCCAGGAAAGGTTTTATGTTATGACATGTTACAGGGTCATCCAATACACTTTCATCTCATGTAATGTTCATCTTGTCCCACATCACATGAGAGTTAAGAAACAGGAAATTAATAAAGAATCACATTTTTATGATCTCAAGTCATTACAATTCGTTCAACCACCAACCCCCTCCTCCACTGCAGATTCTACCAAGCAAAATATTCTTACTGGTAGTCTCTACCATTAGTAGTGCAGACTTTTGTCTTTATTTACTGATGTTTATGTCATTCCTATATATATATATATATATATTATTTTGTGAACCACAACAGGAGATACCGTTCTCCAAGTTTCTGTTTTCCATACAACTATACTGCATTTTGATTTATACCATCACACGTGCAATTGAGATCTAAGTGCTCTTGCAAACAGAAGGTGTGTAAATGATGACAACATTTTCATTTTGGGTTGGACTAACTCATCTAAAGGAAGAGATTTCTTTCAGGACACATTATTTGTATTCTTTTTCTGACTGCCTTGGTTTTCCATTGACTATCATGTCCGTTCTGTGTCAAAAGCTCAGATCAGTGTTTGGCTCCTGATGAAGAGCTGAACTGTTGACCGGCAATAGGACACATGAGAAGAATAATCATGGAGAGCAGTGGAGCATCATCATCATCCTCAGTAGAGAGCCAAAATTGATTTTGCCACTCCACAGCTGTCCTCTCTGCATACAGCAATCAGTTTGACTGCAGAGTGTCTCTTCAAGAAGAACCCTAAGTATATGGTTCATGGACACCAAAGTCTCCTGCACAATTACATAGTGCACGAAGAGACTTTTGACACCCATGAAGGACACTGAAATGAACATATTCAAATTCACTGACCTGTTTCTTCTTGTAATATTACTAAAAAACTAACTACTTGCCAGAATGGCAACAGCTGGTGCTTTACAGAGAAGAAATCCTTAGAAATAGATGCCCTCATACTCTTTTTAGCACATGAGCAGCATCATGGGAAGTATAAAATAACCACAAATCAGGTTAAATAGTGATTGTAAAATACATACTTGCGTCAGTCGTTAAATGAGGCTGCAATACTGGGCTTTTTCCACTGATGGAGCAAATCAGAGCGCACATATTACCCACAAACTCTCTAAGCAACAGCTGAGCTTAAAGCAGCTACACGCGAGAACCAGCCAACTGGCACATTCCCAGTAATGCCAGATGCAGGGAGAAGCAAGATAAGTGGATGTTCTTGTGCGGATCTGTTTCCTAACAGCTTGAGAGATGATTCTACTGTTTACATTCTGCTGCTTGGAAAGACCAACCTGTATTTTTCACTGCGGATTTACTTGTGAACAAATGTTTATTTATTCATTGTTAATTCTTTGTAAGCATTTTTGGCTCAACCTAAGACAAAATACATTTGGGTCTCACTGCCAATATATTCATAAGAGACATTCAAAGCAGAATCTTTAAAATTCATAACATAAACATAACATAAAATCACACAAACCTATAGGACAAAGAGGTAGTGGTACAGATAGATGTGAGGCAAACTCAACCATTTTTCTGTTTAGTTGCTGAACAGAAGCAAACAGTTTTAAGAAATTTGCTATATGGGTCAATGGTCATTGCATTTCCTATTTATTAATTTATTCAAAATACATACGAAATGCAGTCTTTCATACATTTTATGAATATACACTACCATTCAAAGTTTGGGGTCAGTAGAAAGATAAAAAGAAAAACATTTTCCACTAAAATGCTAAGCGGTAAAATTATTTATACCATAGATAATAATGAGAAATGCTTCTGGAGCACCAAATCAGCCTAGCAAAAATATTTCTGAAGGATTGTGTGACACTAAAAACTTTCAAATTCTGAAAATTCTGATTTGCCATCACAGGAATAAATTACATTTGAATATATATTACGATAGAAAACAGTTATTTTAAATTGTAATAATATTTTACAATATTGCTGTTTTAACTGTATTTTGGATTAAATATCTTTCAAAAACATGAAAAAAAAATCTTACTGACCCCAAACTTTTAGTTTAACTCTCCAATTAAGAGCATGTTAATTTATGAATTAAAATACATTTGTAATATTTTGTGATATTTAAATATTATTCTTTTATTTCTGTTTTTACTATTTTAATAAAATGGATTCACTGCCTACATGAATATTTACTTTTAAAATATTTGATATACTAACAAAACCACATGATGCAGCCAACATATATTATAAAAATTCCCAAAAAATACATACACACAAGAAAGCATGTTTTACAAAACCATATGACCACATGTGCTTTAAACTAGGTTTTTAAAAGATTTTTCTACATTATAGACGCTCTTGACTCATACATCAGATCCTGTAGACGTTAACCCTAAAGGAGCCGAGAACATAAATTCTAAAAATGTGATCAAATTGTTATAAATGTTCGCCGTGAACAACTTGATGCCGGGACTGTCCTCTGATAATTGAATCTGCTCGTACCTCCGGAAAACCCTACCATGATTCACAGGCAGAAAACACACAGCCACCACTGCACAGTGACGAAAGCTGCCAACACTGACAAAACACAGAGAGAGACTTTCATTTTAAACATCGGTCACTGTCCTCACCAAGAACACAAAAAGCGCTGCTTCCTCTCTACCTGACAATCTGCGCCTATATGATAACTTTTGTTATGTAATCACAGCTCAAATGCTGTTAAAAGCCACCGGAACAGAAGAGTTTTATACTTTGGTAGAGCGCTGGTTTGACAGTAGGTGAGAGTGTAAGTGGATTATGTCACATTAAATGTCATGAAGGCACTCGTCATCATCTTCTTGCTACTTTTGCTCCAGAGACGACCCCGGTTTGACCCGTCGCTATGATTGGATCCTTCGCATGAAGCAGCTTCCATCAGGCTCACCGTCTGCGCCGGCTGCACGGTGTGGATCCGCTTTACAACCCGATTACGAAACGTGCAGCCAAACACTTTCTTGAAGCCCTTTCGAAAGTGTTTAGACACCAGGGCGTAGACGATGGGGTTCAGGCAGGAGTTGGTGTACGCCACCAGGTGAGAGAGTATGCGGAGGACGTAGGTCGTGTGGTTGAGCGGGAAGTGGCCGAACCACATGCACAAGATAACCAGGTGATGTGGCAGCCAACATAAACAGAAGAGTGCAGCAACGATGATTATCATCTTGGTCACCTTGCGCTTGGCCTTGCGGGATTCCGACATGTCCTGCATGGGGTCCACTGAGGTCCAGAGGTAGCGGATGGTGCGGGCGTACGTGATGCTGAGAATGAGGACTGGGATCAGGTAGCCGAATATGAAGGTGCAGACGTCCATGGCTCGACGATGATGGGTGTTCCATGCTGGGATGCAAACGGTGGTCCCGTCTAGATCCATCTGCTGGTAGTAGCTGAGATAAGGGCTGGAGAAGAACAGCGATAAAGCCCACACAAGACTGATGGAGGTCAGCGCGTTACGAGGAGTTCTGGTCTCTCTTGAGCGCAGAGGATACCGAATGGCGAGATATCTGTAGGGAACATGCAAACATAATACCTTAATAATAATTATAAATGATTAAAGTTACACTCTTAAAAATAAAAGTGCTTTAAAGGTTCTTCTCAGCGATGCCATAGAAGAACCATTTTTGGTTCCACAAAGAACCATTGAGTCAAACATTCTTTTAAGAACCATCTCTTTCTTATCTTTTTATAATCTGAAGAACCTTCTTTCGCCACAAAGAACCTTCTGTGAAACAGAAAGGTTCTTCAGATGTTAAAGGTTCTTTATGGAACCATTTAGACAAAAAGGTTCTTCTATGGCATCGTGAAGCACCTTTTATTTTTAAGAGTGTACACTATGTAACTAGAGGTTAATTGATAAAACTGCATGAGTCTTGCAGAAGAATATTGCTATGGTTGTGCTTCCTTCCGGTGGGAATAAAGAAACACCTGGTGGCTGGTTTTAGCTGGTTTTCCAGCATGGTCATAGCTAGTTTAGCAGGCTGGTTTTAGAGGGTTTTTGACCACTTTTTAGTTAGTCAAACTGGTCTTTATTGCTGGTCATGCTGAACGCCAACTTATTCACAGTATTCACAATAGGCGAAGACTCATTCATACTTTAAAGGACATACTTTTTTAAACGGTCTATTGTCAAAATGCATACATATAATACAGTATGCATTATGCATTTATGCCCCCCCCCCCTATGTGGAATAAAACAGGGTTTGGTTTGGCTGTATTATATATAATGCACTACATAATTGCTAGTCACACTGTTGGGGAGTACTAGTTACATGTAACAGAATTATGTAATTTACAAAATAAAAGTAACTAATCCGTTACAGCTACTGGAGAAAAAAATGTGTAATTAAATTAGTTACTTATTAAAATTTTAACAATTACAAAGGGGGTTACATCTAAATATTTTCACACACATACACATTTGATTGATTTCTTTCCCAAATTGCATTGACTGATCTAAAATACGAGACTCCAAAGTTTCAGAAGTTTAGGACAGAATAGGACACATTTTTTTTATTTCCTATTTGGGTTTATGTATATGCTTTATTTTTTAAGATTAACATTTTCTTTTTCAAGGCATTGTTAGATGCCAGTGTTTCCTGTCATAGTTATATAAAGATTTGTTTTCAAAAACAGTATCACAGCTATTAAGCTATATCTTGTTATGAACTTAAATCTGTATTTAAGCTCAGAACGATCTCAAAGTAAAAAGAGGAGTTAAGGTCTGATTTTGTGGTGGCTGTGCTTTAAAATTACATTTTTATAGTCTTAATTCAAGTGATGAAGGATTTTGAAAGTCTGACAGTAATCAGTGTTGAGTAGCGACTACCGTACAGTTAAATCCTATTGGTTTGAATGTTTCAAAATGATTAACAGTTGAAAACATTTGTTCGAAATTTAGAAAAGTTATCAAAAAGTAATCAAATGTAATCAGATACATTGATAAAGTAATTGATATAGTTACACTACTTAGTACATTTTAAATAGGGTAATTTGTAATCTGTAACCTATTACATTCCAAAGTAACCTTCCCAACACTGGCTACTGTGAAGGGTTTTGGTTCTGTGCAAATATTTTTTTTCGCTGCTATCAGCCAATCAGCATTGTTATGACATAATTTTCCCTTCTCAAGTGTGCTTTTTAACAAAAAAGTGCAATTTAGCCATTATTCTTGAACAAATCCTTCATAATAATGCTATGATTGCTGTAATTATATTTAATAAATTAATCATTTAATATCTAAAGTGCTAGAGTCAATTAAGGTAAACTGAATTAAACCCATAATAACTCAAATGCAACCCAACATTGTTATAGTTGCAAAACAATACCAAAATAAGAGAATGAAAAATATTGTTGAAGATAATGGTAGCAATGGTAGCTTTCTGCTCTGCTAAGCTTCTTGCATTTGCTATTATTTTACTTGTGCACAATTATTGTCGCTAATAACATCTAATCAGTTATGCGTTTCAACACGGCTCACTGAATTGGAAAGAAAAGCCCGAGCTGGTCGTGCGCACCAGGATAAGGCCCCCAGACCTGTACATCATCTTACATTTCATAGTTGACTGTTCACAAATATGATGCAGGATAACAACTCCATTAATGCAGTTATCCCCTAAAATTCAAGATATTGGTGCAAAAAAGCCGCAGAAGACGATGAAGCAGAGGTCCGCCAGCCCGAGGTTCAGGATGAACAGGTTGGTGCTCTTTGTGTTCATCTGGCCGTTGCGAATGATAACCGCGAGCACAAGACAGTTCCCCACGGTTCCAACCAAAAAAATAATCGAGAATATGGCAGAAATGATTACAGACTCAACTTTCCAGTTGGAAGAGAAGTGGATCTGCTGAGATGCGTTCATCTTTCAGCCCAGTGAAGCGTCTAAAATGCTTCAACGCTGCATAGACTCCACATGGACACGCATGAAGAACTTCTACATCGTCGTTTAGTTTTTGCAAAAAGTCCTATAAACATACTCGAGCACAACGAGAAAAGAAAAGCATCTTCTGTCTGGATGGTTTCATGCAGGTACAGCTGGAGGTGTTGAACACAGCCTCCTCCCCTTATACTCAACTATTCATCAAGAACTTTTCTTAAGATGCAATGCAAGACGTTTACATAAATGATGAACACTAAAATAAATAAAATAAAACTAATCTTACATTTCATAGTTGACTGTTCACAAATATGATGCAGGATAACAACTCCATTAATGCAGTTATCCCCTAAAATTCAAGATATTGGTGCAAAAAAGCCCCTGTATGAGTTTTTGTCTCATATTTATATCATACCATATCACACGTTAGCCTATCACACCAGTGCTGACTTTGTCCCTAATATCACGTTTAAATGTGATTTTATACAACAGTTCAGTAAATAATAAGTTGATATTTTGTTATATTTTAAACACAATATGTGTTTTTGCTCAATTTTGCAGAGAACATATTACTTTTAAAGCCACAGCAGAATTGTTGTGCGTCTCTCCGAGCAACACAGCTTTAGTTTCTGAATGAATCCGCGTTTTGAACGAATCGTGTGTATCAATGATTCAAAGATCCATTCACAGAGAGAGTCGTTTACTTCATTACTGAATGAATCCGCGTTTTGACCGAATCGTGTGAATCAATGATTCAAAGATCCGTTCACAGAGAGAGTCGTTTACTTCATTCCTGAATGAATCAGCCGTTTGAACGAATCAAGTGAATCAATGATTCAAAGATCTGTTCACAGAGAGAGTCGTTTACTTCATTCCTGAATGAATCAGCCGTTTGAACGAATCAAGTGAATCAATGATTCAAAGATCTGTTCACAGAGAGAGTCGTTTACTTCATTCCTGAATGAATCAGCCGTTTGAACGAATCGAGTGAATCAACGAGTGAACATAACATATATTTTGAAGACTGTTTGTAACAAAGTTGTTTTAGTGACCAATTACTTTCATTGCGTGAACAAAATATACTGAGATGTTTCTCGAATTATCTTCTTTTATGTTCCATAGTTTATGTTAGGCCGTTGTAGCCTAAATGTTTATGTGTAATAAATTTAATGTTGAATCAAATCAAATAATTATTTCTAAAGCTACAATTTGTAATGTCTACTTGATACTTTCTCATTTAACAAAAATAGCTTTAAATAATCTTTTGTGGGTATTTTCAGTGTCAAATTTATTTTGCGATTAATTGGATTAATTAATTGACACATCATGTAATTAATTAGATTAAAAATTGTAATCGACCGACAGCCCTAATATATATATATATATATATATATATATATATATAAGGGCCTACAGCAGGATGGATGAATCAATGCAGAATCTGAATAGTTTAATCAGCAGCCATAGAAGAAACATGCATACATTTAGCCAAATCAAACTAATTTACAAATTTAATATTGTCAAATAGGATTTTTTTTCTTCTTCTGAGAAAAATGTTTATTATGGGAGACCCAAAAAAAATAATTAACATTTTAATATTTCACTATAGGAAATCTTCAGCTAAACAAAAATTTGAGGAATTACAGTTGTTTTGGATGTCTAACATTCTTTTTTCTGATAATAAATGTTTTTTCCTCCACTTGAATTTTAACATCTATTTTGTCTTTAAGGTTAAAATTTAAAATTAACTACAGATGTTTATATGATCATATCTGAAGCTACGAGAATACTTTTCTGTGCGCAAAGAAAACAAAAATAACAACTTTATTCAACAAATAAACACTGTTATTCAACAGTGTGGTGCTGCTGAAAGAATGCAAAAAGTTATCGTAGCTTCATAAAATTCGGTTGAACCACTGATGTCACAAGGACTATATTAATGATGTCTTTACTACCTTTCTTGGTCTTGAACGTGGTAGTTGCATTGCTGTCTGATGGTCAGAAAGCTCTCAGATTTCATCAAAAATATCTTAATTCGTGTTCTGAAGATGAATGAAGGTCTTACAAGTTTGAAACGACATGAGGGTGAGTAATTAATGGCAGATTATTCATTTTTGGGTGAACTATCCCTTTAACAGGAGCAGTAGTAACTCTCTGACTGTTACAGAATCTAGCATTATAATGAGCGTTCACACTCATGTCCACTCACAGTCATAATTTATCTACTGTACATTCCAGATCTGCATCTGACTACTTGTCATGGTGCTGTGGAGGTGATGCAGTGGTTTGTATCATGCTGCTTTACAAATACTCAGATCATCCCCATCAGCTCTCTCATGTACCTGCAACACATCACATGTCATTTAACACTGCTGATATCTAGTTCATGTAAACTATAGGATATAGCGAAGATATACAGTATGTGTACCAATACCAAGGTTTTTCCTTTTGGGGTCAAGCGTGTTTTTAAAATGGTTGGAATGTTGTTTTGACTTATGAGAATCAAGGAACCAGAACAATTTGTTATATTTAAGAAATAAGGTAAAAGCTAAGCAATATTGTGAATATAATGTGGAACATTTACAACCCTTTTAGCCATGACTATATTCATAATTCAGCACTTTATTGCTTAAATACAATGGTTACGACATAATAAAAATATTAAGAACATACATTTTCATGAAAACAATTTTAAGTAAAATAATGGAAACCTATAGAGCCAATGTTAATACGTAATATAAACTTTAGCTAATAAGTGTTTATAGCTCTTGTGTTTTCAGCACAAATGTAATACTGAATTTCATTACAAAATAATATAATAAATAACATGATATAGTGATATAGTATAAAGTGCCAAAGATGTGTTGTTTCAGTGGTACACTTTAATAAAAATACACTATTTAGTATTAAATATTTTAAAGAAAAAGTCTTAAATGTTCGCCCTCTAGAGGTAAATGAAGAGTATTTTTCTGACATGAAAGTTCATTGAGTACAACCCCTGTAAAACAGTGTGAGTTTATCACATTTGATATACTATATGCCTACCTTACATTTGCATGCTGTATAAATCGAACTATCTGTCTATGATATTCTACCATGACATATAAACAATAATGCTCAGTCATATCCCACATATCTATATGCTTTATAGGAGCCCAAAACTCCATGTCACCAGTAAGTCACAAGACTCAAAGTCAAAGTCATTCTGACAGAAGCTAAATCTCTAGGTATTGAACTCTGATTGCAACAGACAGAACTAATATCTAACAGTATCCCTTTCATCCGTCATTCATCTCACCCTGGACCCAGAGACCTGACCCAGTTCCCTCAGAAGAACCCCATTCAGCCGCCCCTGTCTGAACCCCACCATCCTTACAGTGTGAGTCACGTTTTTCCACTGCTGCACATACACATACACTCATTACTAAGTTTAACCGTTGCTTTTTATACCGCTGGATATAGACTGAGCTTTGCCATTTGTTTCCTTCTAGATTTGGTTGCAATATAACAAGAATTTCAATTACCAGGAGCAACTGGAGGATGAATTTGATCAGGTGAGGGTTTAGAATTGCTATTTTATATATATATATATATATATATATATATATATATTGAACTCTGATTGCAACAGACAGAACTAATATCTAACAGTATCCCTTTCATCCGTCATTCATCTCACCCTGGACCCAGAGACCTGACCCAGTTCCCTCAGAAGAACCCCATTCAGCCGCCCCTGTCTGAACCCCACCATCCTTACAGTGTGAGTCACGTTTTTCCACTGCTGCACATACACATACACTCATTACTAAGTTTAACCGTTGCTTTTTATACCGCTGGATATAGACTGAGCTTTGCCATTTGTTTCCTTCTAGATTTGGTTGCAATATAACAAGAATTTCAATTACCAGGAGCAACTGGAGGATGAATTTGATCAGGTGAGGGTTTAGAATTGCTATTTTATATATATATATATATATATATATATATAAAATAAGAATTCTACACAGGTGCATCTCTAAAAATTAGAATATCATGAAAAAGTAAATTTTCTATAGATTCATTACATGCAAAGTAAAACATTTCAAAAGCAGGGATTGTAGGTGGGGGGAGTGAATGTACAGTGCTCTCTTCCACCTTCAATACCACGACTGAGGAGGCTTTGAGCAAAGCACCGAACCCCC
>NW_015505417.1:208506-209373 GCF_001515645.1 Sinocyclocheilus grahami | reverse complement strand
ACTGCTCCGGGTGTGTGTTCACTGCTGTGTGTGTGTGTGCACTTAGGATGGGATAAATGCAGAGCACTAATTCCAAGTATGGGTCACTTGGCCACATGTCACGTCACTTTAAAAGATCAATAAAAAAAAAAAAGATTTGCAAAAAACAGAAAAGCTCAAATTCCATATGGGGTTCAGGTCAGGCATGTTGGCTGGCCAATCAAGCACAGTAATATCATGGTCAGCAAACCACTTGGAAGTGGCAGTGTGGGCAGGTGCTAAGTCTTGCTGGAAAAGGAAATCAGCATCTCCATAAAGCTTGTCAGCAGATGGAAGCATAAAGTGCTCCAAAATCTCCTGGTAGACGGCTGCATTGACTTTGGACTTGATAAAACACAAGGACCAATACCCCAAATCATCACTGACTTCGGAAACTTCACACTGGACTTCAAGCAGCTTGGATTCTGTGCCTCTCCAGTCTTCCTCCAGACTCCAGACCTTGATTTCCAAATGAAATGCAAAATTTACTTTTATCTGAAAAGAGGACTTTGGACCACTGAGCTACAGTCCAGTTATTTTTCTCCTTAGCCCAGGTAAGATGCTTCTGACGTTGTTTCTGTTTCAGAAGTGGCTTGGTAGCTCTTTTCCTGAAGATGTCTGAGCGTGGTGACTCTTGATGCACTGACTCCAGCTTCAGTCCACTCCTTGTGAAGTTCTCCCAAGTGTTTGAAACGGCTTTGTTTGACAGTAATCTCAAGCTTGAGGTCATCTCTGTTGCTTGTGCACCTTTTCCTTCCCAATTTCTTCCTTCCAGTCAACTTTGCATTTAATATGCTTTGATACAGCACTCTGTGAACAGCCACCCCTTTCAGTAATGACCTTCTGTGA
>NW_015505417.1:191953-208072 GCF_001515645.1 Sinocyclocheilus grahami | reverse complement strand
CCAGCTTCAGTCCACTCCTTGTGAAGTTCTCCCAAGTGTTTGAAACGGCTTTGTTTGACAGTAATCTCAAGCTTGCGGGCATCCCTGTTGCTTGTGCACCTTTTCCTTCCCAATTTCTTCCTTCCAGTCAACTTTGCATTTAATATGCTTTGATACAGCACTCTGTGAACAGCCACCCCTTTCAGTAATGACCTTCTGTGATTACCCTCTTTGTGGAGGGTGTCAATGATTGTCTTCTGGACCATTGCCAAGTCAGCAGTCTTCCCCATTATTGTGGTTTCAAAAAACAAGAGATACCCCGATTTATACTGTAGGGATGGTCATTTAATGACACTCAAATGTAAATATTCTAATATTTTGAGATACTGGATTTTTGACTTTTATGAGCTGTACGTTCTAATCATCAAAATAAAATAAAAAATTGAAATGTTTTACTTTACATGTAATGAATCTAGAATATATGAAAGTTTCGGTTACACAAAAAAATTAACTTTTTCATGATATTCTAATTTTTTTAGATGCACCTGTATATACATTTCTCTACGCTTGATATTGCATTACCCAGTCGCAGAAAACAAACTGAATCTAAGTGAACTTTCATCACAAATCTACGTTTGTAGATTTTTTTCTTATAATGTAATGTCAGTTTTTGACGTTTGATTTGACCTCATGCAGCAATATGAATGCATTAGCATGTAAACACATGAGTGTACCACTAGAGGGCAGCCCTATTACAAAAAATGATAAAACTGTGGCACTGGAGCAACACAAAAATGATGCTTCTGCATTTTTAGGCTGCACAGAACTATCCACCTGCTGGTATATCTTACATACCGGCATTAACAAATGGAAAAGTTAGCAATTCATAATGAAGTTCCCAAGTATCTAATGCTGCTTCAAGGACCTAAATACATAGCAGATATGTTCACTGAATATAAACCTAACAGACCTCTCAGATCATTAGGATCGAGTCAGTTAGAAATACCAAGGGTTCACACAAAACAAGGGAGAGTCCGCTTTTAGTTATTATGCCGCCCGCAGTTGGAATCAGCTTCCAGAAGAGATCAGATGTGCTAAAACATTAGTTACATTTAAATGCAGACTCAAAACTCATCTGTTTAGCTGTGCATTTACTGAATGAGCACTGTGCGATGTCCGAACTGATTGCACTATATTTTATGTATAATCATTTTCTATTCTTAACTGTTTTAAATTCATTTTAAACCTCTTAAATCATTTTTTAAATCATTTTCAAAGTTTTAAATTCCTTGTTTTATTGTTGTGATTATTATTATATATATTTTTTTCATTTCTTTTATGTAAAGCACTTTGAATTACCATTGTGTATGAAATGTGCTATATAAATAAACTTGCCTTGCCTTCAACACTTTATGGAGGACTACATATTTGATATAAATCAGAACTCTTCTTTAGAGTATTAACCAAAACAAAAGAAACATTTACATGCAACACACATTTTTGCTTATGGAATTTGTATGGTATTTAGGTATTAAGGTTAATTAATATTTTTTTATTCATATTTAAAAAATTAAACATGCCAAAACTATAATAATAATATCTGTTAGTATTAATAGTTATGTATCTTTTTCATTGTTTAAATGATGTCATGACACATTTTCAGAGACTAGTAATGCTGACGTAACATTAACAAATGTGGTGACAAAAACTCTCAAAGGTCCATTGACACTGACAGTCCAAACTCTTGGCTGGTTGGTTACTACTTTTGACAGAAATGCCTGAAATATCTGAGAGCTGAAAGTGGCCTAGGATGCCTCTGTAATGACTTAACCTTCTGTTGGTGGGTCTCTGTCAAAATAATGACTACTGCTTTCGGAGTCAACTAAAGAGCACTCCATTCATTCAGAGAAAGAGAAGAAAAACAGAGGAAAAGGACATTTTTCCCTTGCTTTCCTCTGACCATTTATCACTCTCTTGTACGTTCTTTACGTCACACAGTCTTTTTCTGAATACTCGCTGTCTGTTTTTGGCTACGGTTTCGCTGTGGTCTGCAATCCCAGTGATCCTTGAAGAATTGAGGGTTCTATATTTTCCGTTGGTCATAAATTGGTGCATGCTTACACAACTGTTACTGCAACGAGGTTCTTGTATAAAGTGAGCCTGGCCTGAATGACCTCTCTCTATGCATTGGCACTAGTGGAAATGACACAATAGGCTGTGAACTTGTTGCTCCGGTGGGCTTTGCTCGTTCAAAGCTGCTGGGTGATATTGGGGTAACAAGAGCTGACAGCTTCATGCTGGCCACACATGGGAATATTTTGGGGCCCAAATGCGTGTCGGCTGGGTGGCTAAGAAAAGAGACACTATGGAAAGCATAAGCTCTGCACATTTAATTGAAAAGATTCATACATACCGTTTGTGGAAAGCATAAGTAATTGAATTTCTAAGCTAAATGCAGACTTTACAGAAGTTTTGCATGCAGATTCATGGATGCTTAAATGACAAAATATTGTCCTGCAACAATCAACCAAAGGCATTTAAAAAGTGCATGTATCTTGTCGACTGACACTGATATAGGTAAAAAAATCATACTTTTTTCATATATATATATATATATATGAAAAAAGTATGATTTTTTTTACCTATACCAGTGTCAGTTACCTTTACCTATACCAGTGTTACCTATGTCAGTTATTTATTTATTTAGCAGAATTGCATTCACACTACTGAGTCTACTGAATTCACTACTGAATTAAAATGGAATGAAATGGGTATATATATATATATATATGAAAAAAGTATGCTTTTTTTTTACCTATACCAGTGTCAGTTACCTTTACCTATACCAGTGTTACCTATGTCAGTTATTTATTTATTTAGCAGAATTGCATTCACACTACTGAGTCTACTGAATTCACTACTGAATTAAAATGGAATGAAATGGCATTACAAAAACAATTGTGAATCAAAAACATTCAATTGTTCAAACATACAATTCACAATGAAATGACTCTTCTTTAATTAAATTAATAATTAAATTAATTATTAAAAAAAGACTCTGGAGTTACAATTTGAATCAGTCTGTCAAATCCTTCATTGAATTAAAAACATAAATAAATGCTTTTTAATTGCATACACTCTCTTTGTGATTTTTATTATGTTCAGTTGTGTTTTTATGTGTTCAGTTGTGCTTGTGATTTTCGTTAAACATCAAATAATAAAAAAAGAGTTAGAAACAAATCACACTAAATCAAAATCATAATACAGTAAAAAGCTTGTGGTTGAAAATTAAAGTGGAAAATGTGTCTTGTTCCCAGCTTCCTAATCCAAAGCTCTTGTGAAGCCTCTGAACAAATCAGAGACGCTTTTAAATCTAATGCACCATACTTTATTCTTTCTATGAGCTTGTGCTATTGTTCAGCATGCCTTGCATCTTAGGAAGTGCAGTACAAGGGCTGCGTAATAGTCAATGTCAGATTCGAAGTAATGGTTTGTGTGTGTTGTGGCTGTACGCTCTGTACAGGAAGTTTTATTACATCACTGGCTTTTTCATGGAGGCCAGCCAGAGCCGAAGCGGGACAGACATGTCCATAACAGTAACCCCACAGATCATAGCGACCCCGTTTAGGAGAAATGACCTCTACGCATCTGTTTTAACAGGGCAAAGGCCTTTTGTATCAATGCAACATTTAAGAAAGTTACGCGTTTTTTTCTTTCACAAACCTGGGTTTCATAAGGCTCAAGTTCTCTTCATCCCCTGAAATGCCTCTTTCCATTCGTGATAGACTCGCATGTTATGAATAGCGTGCATTTCTAATATGTGTGTGTGTCTAGTGGATAGCGTCACTGCTTTGGGAAGGGGGCTAAGGAAAGGAGTGTTTCATTATAAACCTGTGCCATTAAAAAGCTGCTGGCGAGATCTGGCTTTTGGCTCCCACTCAAACTTTCTTCCTTTTATACATATTTAGTGTGTGTGTATGTGTGAGACATCTTAAGGACCCCTAAGTGAGACCATTACATGAGCAGTACGACCTGATAAGAAATGAATTTATCCGCTTGTTGCGCTCTCATTAAGCGTTGTAAATCAGCGCACACTGTGAATCGACCTGTTGACGAAGTGCATTTGTAATGGAAAAACATGTATGAATTATAATGGTAGGATATCACAAAAAGCATTCAGTTGAGACGCAGATGATCACGGGTCAGAGACTCAGTTGTGCTTTTATTATTTCAATCTGGAGCTCGTCTGAAATGCGCACAAGATAGGGTGAAGTAAGAGCTAAACTTAGACCACTTGAAGATGTTTGTTGCACTTTTTTTCTCTTTGGTCTCACTCTGTCTTTTTTCCCCGGATCTTGTCCGGACAGTTCTCAGAAGTTCAAAGGTCACAGAGGTCAGGTGGCGGTGCGTGCAGGTGCTTCTAGGAGTTTGGGGGAGGAAAGGGGGAGCGTGTGCAGGCAGCAGAGCCACAATCACGCAAGCTGCGTGTGGTTTGGCACTGGCAGCCAAGACCTCTCACTCTGCGCGTCTCAGACTTTCTCCCAGGGCTATCCGATCTTTCCTCCATCCTTCCACTCGCTCCGCCGGCTGCTGCCCGCCCCTGACTTCCAACCACACACAAATGGTTTGAATAAAAGACCGGCATGACTGGGCCATGTCTTCTGAAGAAATCCCAAAGAGTAATAGTTTACTTATCCTAAATATCCCCGATTAGACGAATTGAAACATTGTTGTTATGCGGTGGAAACTCAAGGACCCATTGGCCGAGTCTTTTAACCCAGTTCCGGAAAGGACCCACAGCAGTTTTCTGTCATAGGTGAACCACAGGTTCTGATGAATTTCAAACAAACAAAACAAATTCAAAAAGGAACGGCAGCATCAACAAAACACCTCAATGAAATTCCAAAACATGGATGGCGAAAAAGACAGAACAAAACAGATCCGCCCGCAACCGTTCAGTCCTGCCTCGCAATCTCGTAATATTTTCCTCCCATATTTATAGTGCCTTAAGACATATTTTAGCATCTCGAATGCTTCCTGAACGACACAGAATAACCTCTCGGACTGTCACGAACAGCTTAAGTTCTTGGAGGAGGATTAGACAAACCGGAGACCAGCATTTGACTCTAATAACAAGGCATTATACCTGTTTGTAAGGAAATGCTCAATGTGTTTTGAGGCATTTTGCCTTTATTTACAGGATGTGTGGAGTGGAGACTGGAAAACAGAGGTGGGATCAGAACCTGACCCAGGTCAGACTTGAACTTGGGTCTCTGAGAGCCAACAGCTCTTTTACATGTCCACTGCATCACAGGCATTTTTCCTTTTATCTATTTTTATTTAATTTTTAGATAACTTAGTGTTTGGATCTAGTGAATGCTGCTTTCTGCTTAATGCAGGGAGTGATGTTATTGGTCTGCTAGTGTAATTAGCAGCTATTAAAAGTATGTATACAGTTCAAAGGGTTGGGGTAATTTTTTAACAGTTCTATTTAGCTAGGATGCATTAAATTTACCAAAAGTGACAGTACAAACTTTTTCATTTCTGTTAAAAACAAATGTTTTCTATTGAAAAACGTGCATCAGTTTCCACAAAAGCAGCACAACTGTTTTCAACATCGATATTAAAAATGTTTCTTGAGCACCAAATCAGCATATAAGAATGATTTCTGAAGGATCATGTGACACTGAAGACTGGAGTAATCATGCTTAATATTAAGCTTTAGCATCACAGAAATAAATTACATTTTGAAATATATTAAAATAGAAAAAAAAGTTGAATTGCAAATAATTGTAAATAGTGTTTACTGTATTTTGGATCACATAAATGCATGAGCATGAGAGACTTCTTTCAAAATAAAATAAAATAATAAAATAATAAAATAAAATAAAAAATGTAAGGCCACATCCACACGAAGCCAGAGCTTTCCCTATCCAATCTTTTTTTCCCCCCTCGTCTCAAAAACAGTGTTGGGCAAGTTACTCTGAAAATGTAATCAAATTACTGATTACTGATTACTCCTTTTAAATGTAATCACGTTACTGTTCTGATTACTTTATTTCAAAAGTAATTAGTTACATTACTAGTTACATTACTTTTTTCTCCATTAAATTTATGAAATCCCAGCATACATGCTCCCGATAAATATTTGTTATTAAAGCATCAACATTCACAGAACACTGTTATTTTTAACTAAAGCAAGCGGCTGCTGCATGCATGGTTTGGCATGACTGAATGCCAGCAAAGAGCGCTGCATTTATAATCTCTAAAAGACATCTCAGTTCATCGCAATCTCACAAATCTCTGTTATAACACAATATATGCATACTGAATCTTTCATAATGTCTACAATTCGTGTGTTATAATGAGAGGATTCGTGAGCATGCAAATTTCAGCACTGCATTGCTCAATGCTGCAAACACGTTATAGCCTAAATAGAAACTCTGCATACACTTGCACCTGTTAATCGTTTATATTTTATATTAGTTCATATTTCTATTTTGCGGGAGTCCCGTGAATCATTTTATTCTCCCACATCCTGCACATACACGAGTGTCTACCCTACTGCACCAGCATTCGCCCATCTTGTCCCGCGCCGCACTCTGTTGCGTCGGGTCTCGCGGGAGCAGGTCTCTAATCCACTGGCACTGGACTCGACAGTGCATGTGCTACATCCTTTTTAGGTCTCTAGATTATAAAACACTGCATTCTGTCAGCAATGTAACGTGGCAGTAACGTATATAAACTTCGGCTTGTAGCTACTCTAATTACTATTTTAAAAATTATAACGCATTAAATTTCTCCGTTACTAAAAAAGTAATCAAATTACAGTAACGCGTTACTAAGTAATGCGTTACTGCCCAACACTGCTCAAGAAATATCTGGGTGCACATGAAACCACAAAACCGACTCAAAACGATGTAGTATACATGCCAGACCAGTCTGTGGCGCTGTAATTCTGCCACAGCGATACACTAAAAATAGAGAAGACGATTTGGAGCATGTGCATAAACCTTGCGCGCTGTATAAAAACCCAACACAACAACAAGAAGACAAACATGGAACAATACATTTATTAATCTGTGTTAATGTTACTTAAAAAGAAAATCGTTCAGTGTTTGTTCATGTTGTTGTTGCTGTTACGTTTCACAAAATATACGGATTGTATGAACACACGAAAACGCAAAGGGTGTCGTTTTCAGATTTATCCACTCTGGGACCCGGTTTAAAAAAAAAAGCGGTTTCATGCTCCCAAAACGCTGGATCTATCTGGACAAAACCAAGCGGCAACCTTTCTCTTTCTCGTGAAGCCAACACGGAAGTGACTTAAACTGTGATTCATCGACTGGCCGCTAGAGGCTGGCTGTAAAAGGGAGTCAATCCCATAGACTCCCCATGTTAAAATGGCCAACTTTACAGCAGAAAAAAACATGTTTACAGCCTGGTTAAAAAAATTATTTTGATCTATATAGCTAATTTTGCCCTTCATTACAACTGTGAGGGGGGTGAATTTTTTTTATAACTCATCCGTTTAAATTATATTAAGCCTTAAAGTTCTGCATAATTAAGGGCGTGGCCACTTGAGTGACAGGTGGATTGCCGCTGCTTACACTGCCGTCGAGCTAGGTGGGCGTGGTTTCAGCAGCCAGCTCCCGCCTCTTTGCCCATTTTCGATTATCCGGGAGTGACGCGCGGTGACGTACTGTCAAGATGGTGACGGCCCGCTCCGCCTACTTTGGGCTTCAAAAACGCTCTTCGGAAACCTACGGGTGACGTCACGGACACTACGTCCATGTTTTTATACAGTCTATGGACAAAACGCAGATACGATACAAAATTTTTACATATACAGCTAAATGCGTCTCCGTGTGGACAGGGCCTAAAAAATTTTTTAAAACATTTGACCTACACCAAACTTGTAAACAGTAATGTAGGTGCTTTTATTAATGGTCAACATGTTCATTTTGGAATTGTGGATGACACATACTTTGAAGAAATCTGTTAATAAATAGCTCCCGCCTCTTTGCCCATTTTCGATTATCCGGGAGTGACGCGCGGTGACGTACTGTCAAGATGGTGACGGCCCGCTCCGCCTACTTTGGGCTTCAAAAACGCTCTTCGGAAACCTACGGGTGACGTCACGGACACTACGTCCATGTTTTTATACAGTCTATGGACAAAACGCAGATACGATACAAAATTTTTACATATACAGCTAAATGCGTCTCCGTGTGGACAGGGCCTAAAAAAAATTTAAAAACATTTTACCTACACCAAACTTGTAAACAGTAATGTAGGTGCTTTTATTAATGGTCAACATGTTCATTTTGGAATTGTGGATGACACATACTTTGAAGAAATCTGTTAACTTTCTTTCTCATGATGACTACTCCTTCTAGAAAACATTTGACACTATGTCATTTGATTTATCTACCGCTATTAGTGTACAACAGTCCTCACATTACCAAGACAGGCAAAGATCCATACCAAATGACCATGTTAATACATCCAGCCATCCTGGAATTCACTTTTCAAGAATACCCATCTCCCATCTGCACAGCTGCAGATGCCGCAGACAAGAGGTCATTTTCTCCCCAATCAAGGTGATTGAGGCTCAATTTCCAGACAGCAGTGCTTTGAACTCTGGATGCCATGGCTCGAGGGTACGCTCTGCCGCTGAGCTCAGCCAGCTAGACACTCGTTTAGGTGCGTTTGGTTGCCAAGGCTGAAGTTGGAAATAATGCAACCACGCATCTCACGTATTTAAACGGAGAGCGGCTGGAAAGCGCACCTGGATACAGCACATGTCGTCAAGACCTGGCAAAGCTCACATGCATATTGGGCCCTTCTGTGCCATTAACCACAATATCCATCTCCAGAGACATGAAGGCATTTGAATTCCTTCTTTGCATGAAGGTCCACAGGCTGTTTAGAGGTCATCATCTGAAAGAATTACATCACCTGGGAAACACTTTCAATACGATTTTTTCCCCCACATTGTTGTAACAGTGCTGGCCATTAATAGAGAATATAAAGAATGCAGAGCCTCTTATAGTGAAGTATCAAGTCTGCTACAAAAAAACGTAGTATGCAGTATATGTATACAGTATATGATCAGTTGATCAACTGAGGTGGAAATTAAATTAAACATGAAATTTTGAAGTACAATGACTAAAATTGTAAATTCTTTTTAAAAAAATACATTATCCAATTAATCTTTGTTTCATTTACAATTTTGGAAATAATTTTTTACAGTGTATCTCACAATTGCAAATGTGTGCATCACAATATATACTACTTTTAATCTTACAATTACTTATTTATTTAGAAGCAGAAATTAAAAATTATTTCTCTAATAAGCAAACTTTTATTAATAAATATATATATTACACCTCAAGTAAAAACAAAACACAAAATGCAAATCCAAATCCCATTAGTTGCTAACAAAAACAAAAAACTTTAACTGCACACAATTTCATGTTTCATAAGTGCTCTGTCCTTAAATCTGTGTAAATATGCATGAGATGGACACAACAGCTATAGCAGCACCTTACTAAAGTTGATCAATTCTTTGGCATATATTGTAGATCATACATGAAAAAAGTTTCCTTCAGGGGTGGTTTTTCATTACCACTATAACAGCGGAAATAAATAGTGATCGCACACTATGACAAGCATAGAAAAACCTGTCTCTTAGAGAGAAATCCATCTGAGCATGATGTCTACAGTCAAAATGATTTTAAAAAATTGCGACACGTTTCATCTTACAGAAGCACATGCACATCCAAATGCGCACACTGTGCTAATGTACGAAGCCAAAACCATCTCATAGTCTATCAGGAGTATCACCTAAGGCTTTTCCCCATCCTCTTCATCAACCTTGTAACTTGTAGGTTCAGCTCCCTGACCCAACAAGACTGTCATTTCACCTGAGCCAGACTAAAATGACTCTATTAAGCACATTCTAAGACCCCTCCAGAGCCTTTAATATAGATTGAGAGAGCCCTTTGCATGCCTTAATTTCCTCGAGGGGAAGCGGGACTGAAAGTCCCGGCAGACGCAGACTGATTTTCCACTGTTTTAATGAGAATGACAGAGAGAGGGGAGACCACGAAAGGGGTATTTATAGAAACAGCTGGAATGTGAAGGGCTAATTGTGCTTAGTCTATTGCTCCCTGCATAGTCTGTTCACCATTACAGTGTTTTTCAACAGTAAACGCAGAGAGGAGAGATACACCACTGGAAGAAAGGTATCTGAGTTTCTTGACCTATTTTCACCCACACTGGCAGAGGGGAAAAAAAACCACATCTGGTCTAGAGGTATATTTCTTGCTTTAAATGTTGGAGGTTATGGGCTCAGAACTCACTTGACTGACAAATTTAGGGCCAGGTTAAAATATCAGTATTCTGATTAATTGTTTTGTATATTTTTCAATATTGACTCCTAAATGCTAAGATTGATTGTTTACTTTTGAGCACAGTGCACCCCACTGCCGAATCAAGAAACAAGTTATTGTTAATCCAAACTGAATGAGTTGACAAAGCTTGTGCATTGCGAAGCAACATAAAAAAAACATGCATTTCCACTGAGTTGTACTTGCATGTTGCATCCAACATAAAGCGTGTGCAATGTAGTCTGATTCAAGAAAAATGACTCCTATAAACCGATTCTTTTTAGTGAATCAAAAACATACAGTGCAACCAGTGTAGTCCAAATCACTGACAAATAAATCCTTTGAGACAGTGCTATTAATGTATTTTTCAAATAGACTCTGAATTAGTCTGAAACCATCAGAGCTGTTATTGAACTCACATCAGGTTTTCATTAATTCCAGTAATTCAAATATTTTTATATTACTGGAATACTCTTCCTTCTGCATGTTACGTTGTTATAATTTATGCATTTGGCAGATGTCTTTATCCAAAGGGACTTATATTGTATTCAAGGTACACATTTTATTAGTTATTGCTTTCCCTGAGAACTGAACCCATGACCTTAGTGTTGCTTACGCCATGCTCTACTGTTTGAGCTACAAGAAGGTAGTGTTTTTATGAAAGTGATTTATTCAGGAATGAAACTAGTGACTGAGTCGTTGAATCCCTGACTCAAATGACTCGTTCAAACACACTGATTCATGCAGGAACAAGTTACATGCCTTTATGAGTGAGTCATGGAATTATTCACTCAACCGATTCGTTCAACAACATTGAAAACAAAAAAACATTGATTCACACAAAAATGCATCGCTCAGAGAGTTGCTGTGGCTTTGTTTGGAACAAGTTTCATTGGCAGAGCAAAAACAAACCAAGTAACTGGTAATATCTTGTCTAAAATATAAAAGTTACTTAGTAATAACAAGTTTATTAAACTGTTATATAAAATCAAAATATGGATGTTTTAATGACATGAATGTCTTAAAAGTTTATGATAATTTATTTTACAATATAATAAATTAGGATATAAAAATAATTAGTAATAAAGCAGTTTTCCCATGTAGTTGTTTTATGCAATATGCTTTAATGGCGATATTTTATTAAACACAATCATGCCAGTCAAGTTCTTCAAATTGAAAAAAATTAATTTATTTAGAAAATAAATGGGCACTCTTAACACTCCTTAAAAAGATAAGTGCCAATAGCCTAGTGGGCAGTGTGCTGACATAGAACACCTTTACATTACGGGTGTCCCGAGTTTGAATCCCAGCTTGAGGACTTTTCCCAATCCCCCCCTCTCTCCCACTTTGCTTCCTGTCTACTCTACAATGTCCTATTGTAATAAAAAAAAAAAAATCAGTTGCAGTGCACAGTGTCATGTTTTCTGTTTGTTGTCACTTAACACAATCTTATTTCAGTTGTTGGGGATATTTGTGTGTGCGTGCCTGTAAGGGTCATATGAGTTTAAACTATCAGGAGAACCTGGATGCAGAGATGATGCCTGCTCCCCTGGAAAGGTATTTAAAGGAAAAAACATCTCCACAATATTGAACTTTAAATCGTGGACGTAATCATTTTCAATATAAACCAGGCATTACATACTCACTGTAATTAAACATATTAAGCCAGACAATGCGAGCAATCAGTTGATCTCCAATGTATACATCAGAACAAAGATTGACATGGAAAAAGCATGTCGGAAAATTTGATCCCATGGAACATGCGCGCACATGGCCTTGTGTCACTTTGCATGCGACAGACGTTCGCTCGCAGCCTACATATGTGCAGCACTCAACTGCGCTACGCACAAGGCCAAACACCCAGCGGCCTTTTGTTTGCATTTCTCAATGATGACAGTAAACTGACCTGATGTGAGGGAAAGACAGACTTTAAATAGCACATCCACATATTACCATGTGCAGAAGGTGCCGTTACCCTTCCTCCAAACCTGTGAAGGAGTTTACAGTCAACAGACTATTTATTTCAAAGACTGTTTCTAGCCAAACAGACTGTTATCTAGAAAAACTGGACAAACTGTTTAGCAAACAATATACAGGCAAGCACCTGTTAAATCCCGCTTAAACTGTGCCATGATCTTTTAGTCCCACATTAAACTCAGCTGCTCAGTAAAACTCCCTAACTGTGATTAAGGAAAATCATGTTAAATCTCTGACTTAGAGCGAATGCAGAGATTGGTCTAGACTTCTAAAGATTGGTCTAGACTTTTTGAATGAGGTCAAATTCAGGTGTGCCCCAAAAATGGTCAGTAAAAACAAATTATTAATTAATTAAATAAATAAATAAATATAATTTTTACATCAATAAACCCCCAGCATTTATTTGATCAAAATGACAGAAAATTATTGCAATTTTAAAAAACGGTTTTCTATTTCAAAATACTTTAAAATGTAATTTATTCCCGTGATGCAAAGCTGAATTTTCAGCAGCCATTACTCCAGTCTTCAGTGTCACATGTTCCTTCAGAAAACATTCTGACATGCCGATTTATTATCAATGTTGAAAACAGTTGTGCTGCTTAATATTTGTTTTGGAACCTGTGATACTTTTTTCAGGATTCTTTGATGAATAATATGAAATGAATAGTATGAAATGATTGCAAAGCAAATTTTTCATGACTCCTTTCTCAGACTTATTTTCCTTTCTCTCTCCTCTAGCGTTTCTACATGCATTTCAACATGGAGGGCCAAGAACAACAGGGACAGAACAGGTTAAGAGCTCGTCTGGTTGTCTGGCAGATGGCAGCAGCCTTCTCACTGGTAGGGGGTCAAATCCTGGTAAAAGGCTTTAAAAATAACCAAAGAAGAACTGAAAAATTCTGTAACTGAAGCTTCATTGCTTGCAACAACTGCAAACATGTTGGATTGATTAGAATACATTTTACAGGCCAATCATATCATAAAACAACAATGTTTCTCTGGCCACTGAGCAGGAAACAGATATTGTCGTGATTATTAATATCATTTGTTTTGCTGTGTCGCTCATCTTAGATCAGCATTTATTCTCAGTATAATTCGTTTGACTTAAACGATTCAGGTCAACCGTTACAAAGAGATGCACTGCCCAAAAATATCTCAGAGGGGTTCAGCGAGTTCTCAGTTTTCACTTGCAAAGAAACACTATGAAGTTCACAGACTTATACAACTATATTAGAAGAGCTGTAGAATGTTATTCAATGAAAACTAGAAGCAAACATGACATAGTTACAAAAGGCTTTCTGCAGTTCATCAATTTTGTGTAATGAAGTGCGGAAGGGTAGCAGACAAATAGACATGCATGTCCATGGACATATCTTTTTGAAAGATATGATTAAAGATTAAATACATTTATACATTTATATATAATGGAAATTTATGTATATTGGAAAGTAAACTTAGCTTTAAAGTTGAATGAATAATTCACCCAAAAAGGAAAATTAGCTGAAAAATTACTCACCCTCAGCCAAGATATACATGAGATTTATAATGCATCACAACAGATTTGGAGAAATTTAGCATTACATCACTGAATCCTCTGCAGTGAATGGGTGCCGTCAGAATGAGAGTCCAAACAGTTGATAAAAACATCACACTACTCCAATCCATCAATTAATGTCTTATTGTGATGTTTTCATCAGCTGTTCGGATTCTCATTCTGACAGCACCCATTCACTGGAGAGGATCCATTGGTGAGCAAGCGATATAATGCTACATTTCTCCATATCAGTTCTCATTTACATCTTGGATGGCCTGAGGGTGAGTAAATAATAATTTTCCATTTTGAGTGAACTACACCTTTAATTGGACTCCAGATTAGCATTTGTCCCAGTAAAAATTATACCTTTAAACAAGATTAAAATATATACATTTTTTAATTTTATGAAACAAAAAAAAAATTGGGGGGATTAGGCCTTGAGTCACATTCAGTGTGCCTCAAAAATTGCACAATTAGACTTTCTTGCGTAGCTAGCTGTGTTTCACACACTCATAGAGTTCTGATAATTATATTTGATTTTCCTTCTCTCCACCTGTATGGTTTCTGCTGCCAAAGAGGGACAAGAGTGAGACAAGCGACCACCAAAACTCACTGCTCACTCATCGAAATGCTGACTGAAACGGCAGTGTCATGCCCCCAGGGCTCACTGAGAAGCCAACAGAAACACACGGAGAATGACGTCATCAAGAGAGAGGCATTGCTGAGGTAAAGCTGAGAAAGGCAGCAGAACTGGCCTGTGCTGCCCGTGTTATTCAATCCACTTCCTCCTCTATTCAGCTGTGCAGGCCATTAGCAGAGCTATGCATGGGAACTAAGGGCCTGCCAGCGTCAGGCTACATTTCCTGGGGCTCTGACAGACAGCCCCATGGAATATAAGGGTGATTGGATAGAAATAAACTCTCCATATGACTTAAGAAAGATGCATTTGAATGCAAAGTTCTGCTGAACAGTTGTGGGGAACGTTACTTTTAAAAGTAACACACTCTGTAGAACACTCTGTGCCCTATTTTACAGAAAAGTCTGTGAAAATAGGGCTCAATGTACTGTGCTAATATAAAGTATGAATGAATGAATGATGCATTTATATAGCGCTTTATTGTGTATTGCTGTACACCCAAAGTGCTTTACAATCATGAGGGGGGGTCTCTCCTCAACCACCACCAGTGTGCAGCATCCACCTGGATGATGCGACGGCAGCCACAGTACAACGGCACCCGTGCGCTCACCAGCTACAGGTGGAGAGAGAGTCATAGAGCCAATCAAGTGAATGGGGATTATTAGTTGGCTATGATTGACAAGGGCCAGTGGAGAGAATTTGGCCAGGAAAGTAGTTTTCCATATTGATTTTTCACAGGTGTTTTGCATTGTGTTGTGTTTTACTGTTAAAGGAAATGTTCGTAACAGATAATGCCCTGGCATTTTGCCAGTACCTTTTCCGTTTTTATTCTTTTCTTACAGCGTATGTATGTTATTTTATAATTAAAAAAGTAACTAATTATGTTACTGCTACATTTAAAGGTGGGGTAAGCAATTTTTCAAAAACGCTTTAGAAAACTGATTCGGGCCGAATAGCAAAACAAACTTGTAGCCAATCAGCAGTAAGGGGCGTGTCTATTCATGATGTGGAGGAGAGAGAGTTCAGTGCACAGGATGGACATTAGCCGAGCCAAGCGACAGAAAGATAGAGATGGTGGATAAAAAACAAAAGAGGAAAACGTCTGCGGAACAAACGAAGGCTTAAGGCAATAAGGCAAGAAGTAGGACCCGTGTAAATATCGAATCAGCTTTCCAGCACTGGAGAGAACTCAAGGAGTGGAAGGCCAGCGATCGGACGCCGAG
This sequence comes from Sinocyclocheilus grahami, assembly GCF_001515645.1. Taxonomy (NCBI): domain Eukaryota; kingdom Metazoa; phylum Chordata; class Actinopteri; order Cypriniformes; family Cyprinidae; genus Sinocyclocheilus; species Sinocyclocheilus grahami. The sequence continues at coordinate 192,328 of NW_015505417.1, read as the reverse complement.
GTTGCTTTGTTTATTCTTGATAGGTGAGTAACACCGTGTGTGCGCCACAACAGCTAAAGTTTAGTACACTGGACGCGACAAAGCGACCATTGAAAATCATTTGAAATTTGTGTCAATACGTCATGAATAGAACGCAGCAGCAGTTTTCAGTCGGGATTTGTTGTGTCGTGCCACGCTGCATCCAGTGTAGATATGTATACATATGCTGTTCTATGGTGTAGACAGCATCACTGATTATGAGTTCTATAGTATTTTGTTGCGCTGCGCCACTTGCGTCCGGTGTAGACATGGTGTAACATTGGTTTTGCTTTGTTTCACAGAACTAATCGTTGCCTGGGTTGCGTACGTATGTGTGGGGCGGAGCTATCAAAATAG
>NW_015505417.1:172816-187623 GCF_001515645.1 Sinocyclocheilus grahami | reverse complement strand
ATTACTCCAGTCTTCAGTGTCACATGTTCCTTCAGAAAACATTCTGACATGCCGATTTATTATCAATGTTGAAAACAGTTGTGCTGCTTAATATTTGTTTTGGAACCTGTGATACTTTTTTCAGGATTCTTTGATGAATAATATGAAATGAATAGTATGAAATGATTGCAAAGCAAATTTTTCATGACTCCTTTCTCAGACTTATTTTCCTTTCTCTCTCCTCTAGCGTTTCTACATGCATTTCAACATGGAGGGCCAAGAACAACAGGGACAGAACAGGTTAAGAGCTCGTCTGGTTGTCTGGCAGATGGCAGCAGCCTTCTCACTGGTAGGGGGTCAAATCCTGGTAAAAGGCTTTAAAAATAACCAAAGAAGAACTGAAAAATTCTGTAACTGAAGCTTCATTGCTTGCAACAACTGCAAACATGTTGGATTGATTAGAATACATTTTACAGGCCAATCATATCATAAAACAACAATGTTTCTCTGGCCACTGAGCAGGAAACAGATATTGTCGTGATTATTAATATCATTTGTTTTGCTGTGTCGCTCATCTTAGATCAGCATTTATTCTCAGTATAATTCGTTTGACTTAAACGATTCAGGTCAACCGTTACAAAGAGATGCACTGCCCAAAAATATCTCAGAGGGGTTCAGCGAGTTCTCAGTTTTCACTTGCAAAGAAACACTATGAAGTTCACAGACTTATACAACTATATTAGAAGAGCTGTAGAATGTTATTCAATGAAAACTAGAAGCAAACATGACATAGTTACAAAAGGCTTTCTGCAGTTCATCAATTTTGTGTAATGAAGTGCGGAAGGGTAGCAGACAAATAGACATGCATGTCCATGGACATATCTTTTTGAAAGATATGATTAAAGATTAAATACATTTATACATTTATATATAATGGAAATTTATGTATATTGGAAAGTAAACTTAGCTTTAAAGTTGAATGAATAATTCACCCAAAAAGGAAAATTAGCTGAAAAATTACTCACCCTCAGCCAAGATATACATGAGATTTATAATGCATCACAACAGATTTGGAGAAATTTAGCATTACATCACTGAATCCTCTGCAGTGAATGGGTGCCGTCAGAATGAGAGTCCAAACAGTTGATAAAAACATCACACTACTCCAATCCATCAATTAATGTCTTATTGTGATGTTTTCATCAGCTGTTCGGATTCTCATTCTGACAGCACCCATTCACTGGAGAGGATCCATTGGTGAGCAAGCGATATAATGCTACATTTCTCCATATCAGTTCTCATTTACATCTTGGATGGCCTGAGGGTGAGTAAATAATAATTTTCCATTTTGAGTGAACTACACCTTTAATTGGACTCCAGATTAGCATTTGTCCCAGTAAAAATTATACCTTTAAACAAGATTAAAATATATACATTTTTTAATTTTATGAAACAAAAAAAAAATTGGGGGGATTAGGCCTTGAGTCACATTCAGTGTGCCTCAAAAATTGCACAATTAGACTTTCTTGCGTAGCTAGCTGTGTTTCACACACTCATAGAGTTCTGATAATTATATTTGATTTTCCTTCTCTCCACCTGTATGGTTTCTGCTGCCAAAGAGGGACAAGAGTGAGACAAGCGACCACCAAAACTCACTGCTCACTCATCGAAATGCTGACTGAAACGGCAGTGTCATGCCCCCAGGGCTCACTGAGAAGCCAACAGAAACACACGGAGAATGACGTCATCAAGAGAGAGGCATTGCTGAGGTAAAGCTGAGAAAGGCAGCAGAACTGGCCTGTGCTGCCCGTGTTATTCAATCCACTTCCTCCTCTATTCAGCTGTGCAGGCCATTAGCAGAGCTATGCATGGGAACTAAGGGCCTGCCAGCGTCAGGCTACATTTCCTGGGGCTCTGACAGACAGCCCCATGGAATATAAGGGTGATTGGATAGAAATAAACTCTCCATATGACTTAAGAAAGATGCATTTGAATGCAAAGTTCTGCTGAACAGTTGTGGGGAACGTTACTTTTAAAAGTAACACACTCTGTAGAACACTCTGTGCCCTATTTTACAGAAAAGTCTGTGAAAATAGGGCTCAATGTACTGTGCTAATATAAAGTATGAATGAATGAATGATGCATTTATATAGCGCTTTATTGTGTATTGCTGTACACCCAAAGTGCTTTACAATCATGAGGGGGGGTCTCTCCTCAACCACCACCAGTGTGCAGCATCCACCTGGATGATGCGACGGCAGCCACAGTACAACGGCACCCGTGCGCTCACCAGCTACAGGTGGAGAGAGAGTCATAGAGCCAATCAAGTGAATGGGGATTATTAGTTGGCTATGATTGACAAGGGCCAGTGGAGAGAATTTGGCCAGGAAAGTAGTTTTCCATATTGATTTTTCACAGGTGTTTTGCATTGTGTTGTGTTTTACTGTTAAAGGAAATGTTCGTAACAGATAATGCCCTGGCATTTTGCCAGTACCTTTTCCGTTTTTATTCTTTTCTTACAGCGTATGTATGTTATTTTATAATTAAAAAAGTAACTAATTATGTTACTGCTACATTTAAAGGTGGGGTAAGCAATTTTTCAAAAACGCTTTAGAAAACTGATTCGGGCCGAATAGCAAAACAAACTTGTAGCCAATCAGCAGTAAGGGGCGTGTCTATTCATGATGTGGAGGGGAGAGAGTTCAGTGCACAGGATGGACATTAGCCGAGCCAAGCGACAGAAAGATAGAGATGGTGGATAAAAAACAAAAGAGGAAAACGTCTGCGGAACAAACGAAGGCTTAAGGCAATAAGGCAAGAAGTAGGACCCGTGTAAATATCGAATCAGCTTTCCAGCACTGGAGAGAACTCAAGGAGTGGAAGGCCAGCGATCGGACGCCGAGGTTGCTTTGTTTATTCTTGATAGGTGAGTAACACCGTGTGTGCGCCACAACAGCTAAAGTTTAGTACACTGGACGCGACAAAGCGACCATTGAAAATCATTTGAAATTTGTGTCAATACGTCATGAATAGAACGCAGCAGCAGTTTTCAGAGCCAAGCGACAGAAAGATAGAGATGGTGGATAAAAAACAAAAGAGGAAAACGTCTGCGGAACAAACGAAGGCTTAAGGCAATAAGGCAAGAAGTAGGACCCGTGTAAATATCGGATCAGTTTTCCAGCGCTGGAGAGAACTCAAGGAGTGGAAGGCCAGCGATCGGACGCCGAGTTTGCTTTGTTTCTTCTTGATAGGTGAGTAACACCGTGTGTGCGCCACAACAGCTAAAGTTTAGTACACTGGACGTGACAAAGCGACCATTGAAAATCATTTGAAATTTGTGTCAATACGTCATGAATAGAACGCAGCAGCAGTTTTCAGTCGGGATTTGTTGTGTCGTGCCACGCTGCATCCAGTGTAGATATGTATACATATGCTGTTCTATGGTGTAGACAGCATCACTGATTATGAGTTCTATAGTATTTTGTTGCGCTGCGCCACTTGCGTCCGGTGTAGACATGGTGTAACATTGGTTTTGCTTTGTTTCACAGAACTAATCGTTGCCTGGGTTGCGTACGTATGTGTGGGGCGGAGCTATCAAAATAGGGACGAGACCTTTTGGGGTAGGGGCATGTTTGTTTTGGTGATTTCAAATGTCAACATTGGCTACCAGAAATCGCTTACCCCACCTTTAATGGACATTGCATTAGTTTCTCTTACCTATTTTTTCTCTTTCTCTTCTAGAATGCCTTGACTTACGGGATTGTTTTTACATTGGAAGTGCTGTGGGAGGGAAATAAACTGTGTTATCACCCCAACATAGTTTGCATGCAATGACGAAGGGGTTATACCATGCAAAACAAGTCATAATAAGGGCATAATAAAGTTTATGGGGGCTATACCTGTGAGCTGTTGTATTTTTCTTTTGTATTATTTTCTTCGCTACAAATAATGCATACGACAAGATTATTATTTTTTTAAGTATGCATTGCTTTATTGATTGTGCTGGATTCCCTGAATGCACATGCAAACATTTTCAAGGAAAAAGAAATTAGACCTAGGCCCATATTTTGGTTTCTGCGTATGTGTTTAATGTAACTGTGCATAAGGTGGCCATTGTTCTACAGCAGATATAAAAATCACTAGTGTTGCCCATCACTGGAAAGTGTTGCCCTTTAGTGACCTTTAGAGAGTTAATCAATACTATATTGCCTTTCAATATACACTGATTGCCTACGTCAATAAGAAGCTGATAGGCTTTAAAAAAATTGCAAACACGGCTTTACTGTTTGAAGCTGGAATAGTCGCAGGTTGGGATGCTCTCAGAAGCAAAGTGCAGAGCATAATCATGTCATTCTTTTAAAAACAATCTATTCATTGTTAAAACATACACAGATATTGTAAATATTTTACTTTTAAATTAAAGTAAATTATTGAAGGGATAGTTCACCCAAAAATGAAATTCTGTAATTTATTCCACACCTGCAATTTTTTTGTTTTTGCTTGGAACAACATGAGGGCAACCAACTGATGACGGAATTTTAGTTTTTTTGGGTGAAATATCCATTTAACACTTGAGGGACCCTATGAAACTTTGTGGGCTGATAATTTCAGTCTCTTATTTAGTTCTTCTTCAAAAAAAAAAGATGTCAGATTCGATGCGTGTAAGGGAACCAGTCACATTTTGGTTTACGAAAAACAGAAAATCATAATAAATAAAAATAATAATGACAGAAAATCAGGTCAGACTAGCAGCTAAAACACATTTCAACGGCAGGACACTTGATATCTTCACTATTCTCTAATAGACAGTCTTTCTCCTTCCACTATTAACACGGACTATCCAGCCAACACAATCAAACCATGGTCCAAAAGGTACAGTTTTTCTTCTCATTCAAACCATAGTCGTGGCTTCAAGGCAAGCACGCAAGATGTTTGAGGTATTCCGTTGTGAAAGAACATCTCAGCATCAAACAATAGAGCAGCTACTGTAACTACAAAAACAGCATAAAAATGCATGACTGATTTGAGGCATGTATTAGCAGTCAAAGAATTTAAGAATGCTCTACATGACGACTCGTCTTCCTCACTCTCGCTCTACCACCACCATTCCTGAGTTCGCCACCCATGGCCTGCGGTTATTCAACGTCCGCTGTTTTTCTCTGTTTACTGAATATGCACAGCTAGCTTCTCCGCCTGGTCAGAAGGGTCTAGGTGAAAGAGACCACCACGAGCCCCACATTGTGTTGACTCAGTTGCCTTGCCTCAGGCGCGACAACATCCCCTGAGGAGAGTGACAGTTCTGGAGATTTTAGACCCTCTTCCCTGATCCCTCACTCTTGTCAGGGGTCACCGCTTTCCAGGCCCAAAGCTTAGTCTGTTCCCCTCCCTTACTTGTAAACCAGTTTAATCTACCTCCTTGTTTGTCTGAAGACCTTCTCGCCCTCTCCAGAGTTCACCCATCAAAACATCATCAGACTGCCACGTTGCTTCTTGACATATTTATCCATAGGCCGCTCCAAGGTTCTTGAAAGCTCACAAATGTGTAAGGTTAATTTGATTGATGATAAATCTATATTTCTTGATAGAAAATAAAGTCTGAAATCAGATAGAATTCAAGGTCTGTTATAAGTTTTGTACATTTGAGGGGTTTATTATTGTATATATATATATATATATATATATTACAGAATGTGGTAAGTGTTATTCTAGCGTGATTGAGCTACTATTAGTTTTCATTGATAATTTGAAATATGTATTTTTTTTTATTTTCCACTTTCATTTTACTTTTAGTTAAATTTTTAGTTATAAAATAAGTAGAAAATAGCAATTAAGAATAATTTTATTCTTAAGAATGTTTTATGAATCCAGCTCCAGATCGGAGAGGCATATTTCGGCAGCACTTTTAATCTGTTATTTTATTCAAGTCTAGATATCGTGACTCAGGCTAGGTGGAGCGTGGTGTGAAGGGCGCCACCAAACATCAGGACCGACATCTGTGGGTTAGGAAGTGTCAGGTTAATGCCGAGTGCCTCCTACGTCTTCCTGCTCACACAGAGTACAATTACAAAAAGTTGAGACAGATCCCATAACACTCTCCAGACGGCAATTGAGGGAACCCAAATGGGAACAGTTGAAGGCTACTGGCTGGCCATCGTGTTGACGCACCCTCATCTACATGGATTCTAGGCAAAACTGTTTACTGGCCTAGATGGATTGGATGAGTGCCGACAATCTAGTTTCAGCCACAAGATTTGTCACACAAATGTCATCCTCAAGCCTTTTGGAACTTTCCTTTTATTTGAGCTACAATTGGCGGTGTGTCGCAAATATTTTTTTATTATCGTGTTTTATCACATCAAACAATTCTGAAATTCACTACTTTGTCATATTTACTTTCTAATTATAATATGAGTGAGTCATTTTATTTTGTCTGGCTTTGAAATAATTATTGCTTTTTCTAACGCAGATCATGCCTGGTGTGTCAGTTTTGGCATAGTCCACATCCAAAATGATTACATCACATGACTTTGGCTGTTGGATGGTATGGTGGTCACGTTCCACATGGGTTGTAATGTTTTATTTATGTCTGAGTTAAGATCGAACCTTGCCAATGATTTGATGCCATATCTGCATCTACAGTAAAGGTAAATGGATGTGGTCGCGGGTGTGGACCAGAATTCAGTCTTTCAGTCACGGCATTTGAACATTTTCCACATCAGCTAATTTCCTCCAATCCCGTACTCCTCTTCACCACAACCATTAGGCTTTCCGCTCTCAATATCTCCATCCACAATCACTAACTCGCGCTCCTTCTTTCTCTTTTTTCCCCTCTTTGTCCCCCTTACTCATTTTCGTTCTTTCTGAAGCATGGCAGTCACAATGAGTTGCAGGCCAGTGCTGCATAACCTGCAATAATATCTGACTCACCGTTAAGCTTCCCTCTACTTTAAAATGTGCTTATTCATTATTTACACAAGTAGAATCTGTTCTAGAATAGAATTCTGGAGTCCAATTAAAGGAATAGTTCACCCAGAAATGAAAATTCGATGAAAATTTACTCACCCGCAAGCCATTCTAGATGTAGATGATGCTTTTATTAGCCATTTGGACTCGGGCCCCATTCACTGCAGAGGATCCATTGGCAAGCATGTGATGTAATGCTAAATTCCTCCAAATCTGATGAAGAAACAAGTCTATAAACAGTGGGGACTCAGGAGTTGAACAAATAATTTGATTCTAAATCTAAGAACGAAATTAATGAAATTCTGTTGTGCCTTCTCTTAGACAACTCGTTATCCTGAAGTCATATAAAGGATTCCTTCAAAATAAATGAATTGTTCAAAAATGATCACTTTGGATCAAGTTTGGGACAATTTTCGTTGTAAAAATAGATAAAGTAACTGATATTCAGTACAATAGCACTCTATATTGCTTAATTTCAATATGTAGGCAATGCACGCAAAATTTGGGTTCAATTGTAATGTGTTCAGTTACCCATTTAATCGCCTTAGCAATTCAGACTGGCAAATGTAATAGACTCCTAAAATGTGAAATATATCTCCTTGTCACACTAACTCACCGGGAAGTTCATCGAAGAAGTGATTCTAAAGTGGACATCGAAGTGTATGAATGGAAAATAGGTGGAATACCCAAATAATACCAGTTTGGATGGCCTATATCCATCTTCTTGATGAAGGCTTATGTTATTTCTACCATAAATGCCTGGTATTACACTATGACATCAAACACTGTTCCATAAGCACAACTCTTTCTTTGTTTCGAAGCGGTCCTGAACTCGTCCTCCATGTTGTCTTTTTTTGCCCAATCCAATAATTACCTAAAGGTCATTAATTAATTTTCTGTTGTCTTAATGGAAAATGAGGGCAGCATTTTCCACTGGACTGCTGCTGCTGCTTTGTGTGTGTGTGTAGGGTTGTTCATTTTGCTTCTGGACACCATGAATCATGCTTTTCATAAGGCTGATTCAATGCACTAAAATCTGTTCCTGACAACTATATTAGAAACAGCTTCTTGAGAGAGTGAAAAAATATATTTGTTATATCATTTTTTTGGTGGTGTTGTTTTTACACAGGCAGTTTTGCTATTGCCAGAAATTCTCATACTCTTTTAATGCAGATAGTATAGTCTGATTCATCTGTTATTTTGGCTGTCCATCACATTGCATGTTCAAAAGGTTAGTAAGCATTGCCGCAAAAAAGTTCAAGGATATAAACAATATTTTTGTCAATACGTACAGTCACTCATTTGCAGATGGAGCATAAACTATTACAGCATTCTCGCCCCCAACCAGATTTAAACGATTAAAATCCAGACTGAAGTATTCAATTAAAACCAGAGATTTTAGAGGCAACCTTTTAACCTTTGTTTCACATGTAATCTTGTTATTTCTTATTTGAAGCTATTGCTTTAAACCTTGCAAAGTGTATTATTTTATTTTCCACCTATAACACAGAGACACACAAATAGCAGTAGTGATCGATGAGAACGATGCACGAGTGCACACTTTGACAAACGTGTGAGGAAACGGAAATGCCAAACGGATAGCCATTAAAGCACATTCAATCAATGGCCCAGAGCCCTTGGGTAGGATGGAAAAAGCATAGGAGCAAATGCACATATTCACACATCTGATCATCAGAACATCAGCTGTGTTTACACCCTGCACCTTGTTGGGAAATCTCGGAGAAAACTGATTCATGTTCACTTTCCTGTTATGTGCGCACAGTTCACTGAGCTCAGAATAAAACGGGTCATTGAGGTCGCACCAGTCAGCAACCCTGTTTTTCTCATGATGGAGTAACTCTACAGGCTGTGGCCGGTGGAATTGAAGTATATGAGATGAGGATAAGATGCATGCATGGTTCAACAGTGCTATCATATCTGTGCTTAAAAGAGTATCAAACTGTTAACATACTCATGTTTAGGTACTGTATGGTTGTGGAAAATCCAGAATTCATGATACATCATTAATTCAAAATACACAATCCATGAACTGGAATTTTAATTGAATTGGTTATATCCCATTGGATGTTCAATAGGAATTTGTATTAGAATGACAAGAAGTGTAATGGCAGATAATGGCATTCTGGGGAATTAAGTATTCCTCAGCTCTGGTATGTAAATCATTCTGTCTGTAAGGCCTACAACATCTTCAAACATTATTACACTAAACATTTTTGACACTTTCTGGGGTTATATAAATGTATTTTATGTATGTGTAAATGTTTAATTCTATACTTTCTTAAAATTCTAATTTCAATTATAGTTCCTGTTAAATTCCTATTTTGAATTTTAAAAAAGCATTCCCAGTTTAGTTAAAACCCTGGATTGCATACCCATACAGCAGTAAAAAAACAAATTATGCATACATATTTTAAAATATTATAAGAAAAAGTGTTACAAAACATCACAAATTTAAAATTGCCTGATAGTTCCAGCTTTTCCATGAGCTCATGTTTTTTGGAACTAAGCTATTGATTTCTGTCCTTCAATTTGTAGATCTGAATCAGAACCACGCAGAGCAGGTTAGCATCTAAAAAAGTATGCAATAAACCATATTAATGATACACATTTATATGGAAACTGTCAATATGAATTACATTATATATCTGAAACGGATATATGAAACAAAGTGCAACAGTGCCACAGAAAAAAACAAATGTGGGCTGATCCTGTGGCATTGCTGAACTCTTTAGGGCACCCCACCCCTGTTACCAGCATTGAATGAGGTCATATTGTTCAGGAACCCAGTCATCGATAAGCACAATAGACTGTGTGCAGATCCCATCTGAGCCGAGTTGAGTCGCACCAATCACGTTTCTGGGAATGAACTAGACACACATTCAGCTTCCTGATCAACCTACTGCCCAGTGTTCAGCTGAATGCTAACTTTCCTGTGTTTGACTATTCCAATGATCCATAATTCTTTATAGCCAGGAATCAAGCAATGTCAGAAGTGATGTTTTTGTGTAGCTGGGTATCACAGAAGGTTACTGTTGAGGACAAACTCCAAGTTAAAATGCCACAGTAGTGGTTTCAATAGCCCTTGAGAACTTTCGCCAATAAGGATGTGAGCTTTTCTGCCATGCAATGTTAATTGACTTTCGCAGAGACGTTCTCAGTAGGAATGTTTGGGATATGTTTCTCAGTGTGTGCTTTCTGTAACCTTCTTCCATAAACAGCTCTCTCCAGCTCCTCCAGTTGGCATCAGACCACCTACAGCTGGCCTGTCAGCGAGACCACTGGGTGCTCTCCATTCACTGAGGATGTGAAAATACGAACACGTGTGTTTTGGATTCACAATCATTTCCAAAGATGTCCCTTTTAAACACTTGATTCTGAGCAGATATGTTTTTCCCTATTTAATTGTGCAGCAACTTTCGTGTATCGGTACAATTGCTTTTCGACTGAGCAAGTGATTGAAATTTGGACAGTGACAACATTTCCCGCTGTCCGTGCTCGTCATGCACCTGGCAGGAGGCAGTGACATCATGGAAGATCTCTGGTTTACAGAGCTGGGCTTTACATTGTCGGATGCCTCATAAACCAGCTTTGTTGTGGAATAACAGAGGCCATAACCATGGAAATTAATAAAAGAAACTTTATTAAACAGGTACATCATCACTAAAATAAGCGAGACCTCTTATGCCAGAAAAGGTCTTGAGGTTCAAAAAACAATAAGTGGATTGTGCCTAAATCACTCATTGGGCGAAACAGAAAAGCAGAAATCAAAAGAACCAACATTTTCCATTGTAGAACCACATCATTGTACAGTGCATGGTGTGATGCTAAGAGGCAATAAACAGTGTAAGATTTAGAGGGGCTTTGACATCGAGCACTATGCTATGATTAAAGATGGGTCGAGGGAAGGTCACCGTTTGGGAGGGATGGGGAGCTATTAGCTGTTCTCATAAGAAGGTACATTGTGAGCAGAAGCCAGTGCCAACTGTTCAGCTGGGATAAGAAGACAAACAACAACATTGAATGGCTATTGGTGTAGAGACATGCGATCTACTCACAGTAACGGTTGTTTTCTCCAGAGAATCAAAGTCTTCCAGCAATCTCAGCACCATTTATACTGTCACCATATTCGGAAATATTCAAGACCCTTTGAGGGTCAAAGTCACCATGAATGAAAATCATAAGATGCAGGTGGTGCTATAGACAGGAAATCCAGATATTCCGACATTCCCGCCAAACTCCTCGTTACCTTGTCACTATCACAACAGCATGTTTGCATCAAAGGATTACAACATCCTCCCATCTGAAAATTTATTTTCATTCTTTTTGTAAGTCTGTCTGTTCCTAAAATAAAAAGGTACTTCAACAGAGTTGCTTCCAGAGATAAACTGTGATAACATTTTTCCTTTTTTCAGGGGATCTTCAAAGCAGAGAAGATTGATACAGCCTGAAAAGGATTTATAGTGTTCATTACACAGTTTCTAGGTAATGTCTGACAAAATAAGAAAGAATAATTACTTTCTGAAGGCTTTGACTCCATCATGCCTGTCAGGCTGAATGATTTTAATGCTTTTTATGCTAACTTTTTTCAGGTGGAACATGTATCTCAAATCTATCCACAACAAGACAAGTCACAAAGACTCATTTGATTATGCTTTTTTATGCTTTATTAAGTATTAATAAGGATGTAATAAACTGAGCTGTGTTTAACAACAAGTCAGACAGATTTGGTGTCATTTGTATTCCTTTTGAAAAAATCTGAGCCATAAACTAAGATTTAGGGAACATTTTGTGTTTGCTAGGTTACATTTCTTAAATTGTTTAAAATCCAAATGTGCTTCAAAATGGAAAACGTTTCCCATTTCACAGAATGACCCTAAAAGATTTTACTCACTCTAAAAAATAATGGGCTAAATACAACCCAGCGCTGGGGGAAATATGGACAAACCCAGCAACTGGATTGTTTTGACCCAGCGGTTGTGTTAAATGTTTAACCGAAACCTTCTGGGTAGTAACCCAACCACTGGGTCAAAACAACCCAATAGCTGGGTTTGTCCATATTTTACGCAGCGCTGGGTTTGTATTTAACCCAGCATTTTTTAGAGTGTATGTTTAATACATCTTGCAGAATTTCACCTATTTCCCCCTACAATCTGCATAGAAAACATAGTTGTAGTGTAAATCCTGGTCTTAAGTTCATAAGTATGTTCATTATGAAACTTGTTTCTACATGTTGTACTCGTTCACACTCTCTCACTCTCTTTTTCCCTCCCTCTCTTCCTCTGCTTGACTTAACCGTCACCGATATTCCAGCTGGGTCTAATTTCAGTGGCTTTTTTCACCTGTTATTATTATTTTTAATCATAAATGTTTCCTCTCTTGGTGATGTTAATATCTGGAAATACACTGATGAAGCCACAGAACCTTCACATGTGTTTGCACGCTCCATGATTAAGGGCGCCTGGAGAGACTACGACTGGGCCACAGTGTATAGAGCGAGAGACGGCCGCCATGGCAAGCTTTCCAGTAATATCTTGGATAAATCAGGTGTGATGGCGGAATGGAAAAGTTTGGTCTCCGACATTTTCACCTACTTTTTAATTCTCTTTCCAAACATTTTTTTCTAGCACTGGGGTTAATCTTTTCTGCCCTGTTACCATTCATAGCTTTTATTGGCCAAAGGGGGAAAAAAAAAGAATTAATAACAACTTTCACTCGGAAGGCATGAAATAGGATATTTCAGCAGTTCATCTCTCTTTCCTTTTCCAGTAAAAGCACAGGCAAAAACAACCATTTACTCACCTTCACAGTTTTCACACACACACAAAACCCACTCACATGCTTTTCCAAATGGCCTGTTCAGTTGTAGGGCCAGTCAGCTTAGCACGCTAGCTGTCCAAACAGGGGGGGGGAAGAAATGAAGAAAAAAATAAAATTAAATAAAGAAGATCCACTGAGAATCAGTGTCGGAAAACAAAGTGAGAAGACACGAAATCCAGCTCCCTTGATGTTGACATTACACTAGTGTTTATTTTAATTGTCATTGTAAAAAAAAAAAATGGAATGCAACTTTTATTTTTCACAGATATATTTAGTTCTGGCAAGACACCTCTTTGTTTTTCACCGATATCATTGAATTGGACAGGAGCTGGTGACTGCTTTCAGCTGTGAGGTATTAAGGAAGGTGAGAGACAGAGCAAGCAGACCAGGGAAATGTGCATGGTCATGCCGAGGTCTCAGCATGCAAGCAAAGGAGTTGCTGCCATCAGAGACCAATTGCTCTGTCATGTGGTGTTGATGTTTGGAAAGTGAAAATGCAAATGGAGTGTGATTTTTGGATGACCGAGCTCCTTTGTTTTAATTTGCGAGTGGTATCACTTTGGCAAATTAGCATATTTCTTCTTTGGCAGGATAGCCGTTTGGGAAGTAGATTAGGTCATTTTTTTCTTTTCATAGCACACTTTCGTGTCTCCATGCAGTTGACCATGCATCCCATTACTGACTGAATGTGTTAAGGCATCGGCTATTTCTACTCGTTGTGAAATGTTGTGGTAATGTTGTGCCAAATGTAAATAGCAACAAAAAGCATCTTGTTTACAATAAGTGCAAATACTGATGGATGCCATTCACACAAAATAAAAATAGAAGTGGGATGCCATTGCCAGCCAAGTCAACATATGTTTTTCCATTACTTGAGCTCATCAAATTTAACCAATTTCAAATTCATTTTACAAGATTCAACTCAATTTTTTAAGTTAATTTAACATAAGTTAAAAATGAGTTGTACGACCAGTTCTTTTAAAAATGTAAGTTTAAAATTAAGACAGCAACTGAACTTAGGTTTTTAAGTTGAAGTAGGTAGAAATGTAAAGCAAGTGTAAGTACAAGTACAGCTCTTTTCATTCTGAATTGGGAAAGACTGAAATCTCCAAAGCTTTGTGATTACACAATAACATTTTTCATATTTTTCCCCATGAAATACACAGCTAATTTGCCTCAGAGCCTGTCAGTATTTCCTGCACAACATAACCACACTGTGACAAGACATTCGTGCAAATTTCCTATGCGCCTTATTTATTCTGTGTACACACAGAGAGAATCGGATGTGCAGCAAATAGGAAGCAGGACAGTGTGAGAGGGTTCCCTCCTGAGTCACACCAAATCACAGAGGGGTCTAATTAAAGCCATGTTCCTTTGGGTGAGGCCTGAGTTCCATGGATATATCTACAAATGCTACAAATATGAAAAACGTTCTTGGCTGCCGAAGGGCAGTACTGAGTATTGACTTATTTGTCTGCTGTTTAGAGATGAAAAGCAGTGAAAACAAACAAGGGAGAGTGGAAGTCTACAGCTGTCACGACCATGAAGAATTTCTGGTGGCAGATTCCTGACAGATACCCACTTCTGCCCGTTCCAGCCATCTCTGATGAACATTCATCCATCCATACATCCATCCATCTATCAAGAAAATGGTAAAAGTATATATTTCTAGAAAAATATATGCAGGCAAAAGCATTTTGGGAAATTAAACTATTGTCTATTTATCAATAAAGAAAAAGGTAAATTAAATGTGTTCTGAGAAATTAAATATTCTGTGTCTGTCTGTCTGACTGTCTAGAAAAAAGAATGCAGGTAGAGGAAGCACATAAAATGTTCTGTCTATCTATCAAGAAAAATGTTTGGTGGGAAATTAAACATTTTAATTCTCTGTCGGTCTGTCACTTTGTCTGTCTATCTAGAAAAAGATATGCAGGTTATGCATTCTGGGGAATTAAATATTCTATCTATCTATCTATCTATCTATCTATCTATCTATCTATCTATCTGTCTGTCTGTCTGTCTGTCTG
>NW_015505417.1:149490-172693 GCF_001515645.1 Sinocyclocheilus grahami | reverse complement strand
TCTATCTATCTATCTATCTATCTATCTATCTATCTGTCTGTCTGTCTGTCTGTCTGTCTGTCTGTCTGTCTGTCTATCTGTCTGTCTGTCTGTCTGTCTACCTCTTGCAAAAAAAGGCATGTAGGTAAAGTATTCTGGGAAATGAAGTGTTCTATCTGTCCGTCTATCAAGAAAAAAAAAGGTAAATTAAATGTTTTCTGGGAAAATGCCTGTCTGTCTATCTATCTATCAAGAAAAAGGCAGTGCGTGATTTGAGCCGGATCCTGCCGGATCCTGTTCCAGAAAATGTCCGATTTTGGATTTTTGCGTTTTGGTAATTGTTTTTAAAGATCCGGCATTAACAAGTGCAGATCGTGACAGTGCGTGCGTGCATATGAGACAGAGCGATTGCGGGTTTATGTATTTGGAGTATGATTTGTAGATAATGTATTGGTACTCAACATATTATTGACCAATCAGCTTTCTTAAATTCAAAATCGCTCTCGTTGATTGGTGCTACTGCTTAACCCACTCTCTCTCTCTCGTGAGCAGCGGAACGTTTGGAGAGAGTGTAATACCAGAAACACCAGAAATAATACCAAATAAAGTTAAATATTATAATGTATAAACATTATAAACACTATAATCATAGCCTAGTTCCCCTCACTCCAAAACAAATCATTTAAATGTAACTGTATGCAGAACAGATCAAGAATGAAAAAAATATATATAAAGCTCAAGAAGCCAAAACAAAGTGAAACTGAAAGTACCGTTGGTCTCACGTACCTCTCTCATTCGGCACAAATCCAATGTTTCCATATCCGCAATGTATTTCAATGTTAAACTATTATTTATAATGTAGACTAGGCTTCATGCGCATACGCATATTGACGAAAAAAATCATCCTCTTTGGCATAACAGCAGTTGTAGACCGTTTATACTACAGACTCATCATATTGATATGTCTGGCTGACTGTATTTTATTTTGATAATGAACAGACTGCGATGGCCAGTTTGAATGGCTAGAATATGTGGTGTGTGTGTGTGTGTGCGCGCGCGTCGAGGCGCCAGCGCGATCAAACAGCTGACACATGAAATACTCTTTTTGTCATACAGACCATTTTTGGTCATACAGATAAGAGTAAAAGACAACCTGCAAAGTGTTAAAAAGAATTAATAATAATATTTTAAAAAACGAACACTAGATTATCTAATCTTTTTGTATTCTATTTCTTTTCTTTTTATTTATTTTACAATTAACAAAAGCAAAAAAGGCCTCTAACACTAGCTTGCTCTATTCTTTTTGTATTCTATCTGTTTTCTTTTTATTGATTAGGCCTATATAATTTCAAAAAACCTTGCTACATGTACTACTTTAAGCTGAGACTTGTCATAGCACTTGCTTAGCCTATCATTGCTCTTTTGTTGATTTTGATTGCTTCCATTGTCCTCATTTGTAAGTCGATTTGAATAAAAGCGTCTGCTAAATGACTAAATGTAAATGTTTACTTTCATTTTTGCACACTCGCAATAAAAAGAACATCTGTGTTTTTGTAATTAAGCAAACAAACAGGATGAGCGGTCATCTCGGTTCTTGGTTTACTTTCCGTGAACTTGTTTGCGGATCGCCGCACCTCACATCTGTTTTATATCTGTTAATTATTTATGTCAGATATATTTCGCATATTTATACCTTTTCTATGTATATTATGATTGTATTTTATTTTTATGGAAACAAATGTTATTATTTTTAACCTTATTTATTCTGTGTACACACAGAGAGAATCGGATGTGCAGCAAATAGGAAGCAGGACAGTGTGAGAGGGTTCCCTCCTGAGTCACACCAAATCACAGAGGGGTCTAATTAAAGCCATGTTCCTTTGGGTGAGGCCTGAGTTCCATGGATATATCTACAAATGCTACAAATATGAAAAACGTTCTTGGCTGCCGAAGGGCAGTACTGAGTATTGACTTATTTGTCTGCTGTTTAGAGATGAAAAGCAGTGAAAACAAACAAGGGAGAGTGGAAGTCTACAGCTGTCACGACCATGAAGAATTTCTGGTGGCAGATTCCTGACAGATACCCACTTCTGCCCGTTCCAGCCATCTCTGATGAACATTCATCCATCCATACATCCATCCATCTATCAAGAAAATGGTAAAAGTATATATTTCTAGAAAAATATATGCAGGCAAAAGCATTTTGGGAAATTAAACTATTGTCTATTTATCAATAAAGAAAAAGGTAAATTAAATGTGTTCTGAGAAATTAAATATTCTGTGTCTGTCTGTCTGACTGTCTAGAAAAAAGAATGCAGGTAGAGGAAGCACATAAAATGTTCTGTCTATCTATCAAGAAAAATGTTTGGTGGGAAATTAAACATTTTAATTCTCTGTCGGTCTGTCACTTTGTCTGTCTATCTAGAAAAAGATATGCAGGTTATGCATTCTGGGGAATTAAATATTCTATCTATCTATCTATCTATCTATCTATCTATCTATCTATCTATCTATCTATCTGTCTGTCTGTCTGTCTGTCTGTCTGTCTGTCTGTCTGTCTGTCTACCTCTTGCAAAAAAAGGCATGTAGGTAAAGTATTCTGGGAAATGAAGTGTTCTATCTGTCCGTCTATCAAGAAAAAAAAAGGTAAATTAAATGTTTTCTGGGAAAATGCCTGTCTGTCTATCTATCTATCAAGAAAAAGGCAGTGCGTGATTTGAGCCGGATCCTGCCGGATCCTGTTCCAGAAAATGTCCGATTTTGGATTTTTGCGTTTTGGTAATTGTTTTTAAAGATCCGGCATTAACAAGTGCAGATCGTGACAGTGCGTGCGTGCATATGAGACAGAGCGATTGCGGGTTTATGTATTTGGAGTATGATTTGTAGATAATGTATTGGTACTCAACATATTATTGACCAATCAGCTTTCTTAAATTCAAAATCGCTCTCGTTGATTGGTGCTACTGCTTAACCCACTCTCTCTCTCTCGTGAGCAGCGGAACGTTTGGAGAGAGTGTAATACCAGAAACACCAGAAATAATACCAAATAAAGATAAATATTATAATGTATAATTATAAACACTATAATCATAGCCTAGTTCCCCTCACTCCAAAACAAATCATTTAAATGTAACTGTATGCAGAACAGATCAAGAATGAAAAAAATATATATAAAGCTCAAGAAGCCAAAACAAAGTGAAACTGAAAGTACCGTTGGTCTCACGTACCTCTCTCATTCGGCACAAATCCAATGTTTCCATATCCGCAATGTATTTCAATGTTAAACTATTATTTATAATGTAGACTAGGCTTCATGCGCATACGCATATTGACGAAAAAAATCATCCTCTTTGGCATAACAGCAGTTGTAGACCGTTTATACTACAGACTCATCATATTGATATGTCTGGCTGACTGTATTTTATTTTGATAATGAACAGACTGCGATGGCCAGTTTGAATGGCTAGAATGTGTGGTGTGTGTGTGTGTGTGCGCGCGCGTCGAGGCGCCAGCGCGATCAAACAGCTGACACATGAAATACTCTTTTTGTCATACAGACCATTTTTGGTCATACAGATAAGAGTAAAAGACAACCTGCAAAGTGTTAAAAAGAATTAATAATAATATTTTAAAAAACGAACACTAGATTATCTAATCTTTTTGTATTCTATTTCTTTTCTTTTTATTTATTTTACAATTAACAAAAGCAAAAAAGGCCTCTAACACTAGCTTGCTCTATTCTTTTTGTATTCTATCTGTTTTCTTTTTATTGATTAGGCCTATATAATTTCAAAAAACCTTGCTACATGTACTACTTTAAGCTGAGACTTGTCATAGCACTTGCTTAGCCTATCATTGCTCTTTTGTTGATTTTGATTGCTTCCATTGTCCTCATTTGTAAGTCGATTTGAATAAAAGCGTCTGCTAAATGACTAAATGTAAATGTTTACTTTCATTTTTGCACACTCGCAATAAAAAGAACATCTGTGTTTTTGTAATTAAGCAAACAAACAGGATGAGCGGTCATCTCGGTTCTTGGTTTACTTTCCGTGAACTTGTTTGCGGATCGCCGCACCTCACATCTGTTTTATATCTGTTAATTATTTATGTCAGATATATTTCGCATATTTATACCTTTTCTATGTATATTATGATTGTATTTTATTTTTATGGAAACAAATGTTATTATTTTTAATGTAACTTACATATATTTGCCTTAAATCTTCCTGGTGACCTATTTTTGACCCAGGTTTTGAAAACCTAGGCTGTATTGTTAGGTCCATGCAGAAACTTGTGAAAGATGCACTTATAGTTGTGTCATCACGTTTAGTGACGTCATTGAATGCTCAGGGAAAACTGAAGTTGTATTGTTAGTGTCGGTCACGGCGCCTTTTAACTGCTGATTTGGATCCGGCAATGTTTCATTTACAAATTAAGCACTGAAAAAAGGTATGCAGGTAATGCATTCTGTGAAATGAATTGTTTTAATTCTCCATCTGACTGTCTGTCAAGAAGCAAGATATGCAGATTATGCATTCTAGGAAATTAAGTATTCTTTCAGTCTGTCTGTCTACCTCTTGCAAAAAAGGTATGCAGGTAATGCATTCTGTGAAATGAATTGTTTTAATTCTCCATCTGACTGTCTGTCAAGAAGCAAGATATGCAGATTATGCATTCTAGGAAATTAAGTATTCTTTCAGTCTGTCTGTCTACCTCTTGCAAAAAAGGTATGCAGGTAATGCATTCTGTGAAATGAATTGTTTTAATTCTCCATCTGACTGTCTGTCAAGAAGCAAGATATGCAGATTATGCATTCTAGGAAATTAAGTATTCTTTCAGTCTGTCTGTCTACCTCTTGCAAAAAGCAAAAAAGGCCTCTAACACTAGCTTGCTCTATTCTTTTTGTATTCTATCTGTTTTCTTTTTATTGATTAGGCCTATATAATTTCAAAAAACCTTGCTACATGTACTACTTTAAGCTGAGACTTGTCATAGCACTTGCTTAGCCTATCATTGCTCTTTTGTTGATTTTGATTGCTTCCATTGTCCTCATTTGTAAGTCGATTTGAATAAAAGCGTCTGCTAAATGACTAAATGTAAATGTTTACTTTCATTTTTGCACACTCGCAATAAAAAGAACATCTGTGTTTTTGTAATTAAGCAAACAAACAGGATGAGCGGTCATCTCGGTTCTTGGTTTACTTTCCGTGAACTTGTTTGCGGATCGCCGCACCTCACATCTGTTTTATATCTGTTAATTATTTATGTCAGATATATTTCGCATATTTATACCTTTTCTATGTATATTATGATTGTATTTTATTTTTATGGAAACAAATGTTATTATTTTTAATGTAACTTACATATATTTGCCTTAAATCTTCCTGGTGACCTATTTTTGACCCAGGTTTTGAAAACCTAGGCTGTATTGTTAGGTCCATGCAGAAACTTGTGAAAGATGCACTTATAGTTGTGTCATCACGTTTAGTGACGTCATTGAATGCTCAGGGAAAACTGAAGTTGTATTGTTAGTGTCGGTCACGGCGCCTTTTAACTGCTGATTTGGATCCGGCAATGTTTCATTTACAAATTAAGCACTGAAAAAAGGTATGCAGGTAATGCATTCTGTGAAATGAATTGTTTTAATTCTCCATCTGACTGTCTGTCAAGAAGCAAGATATGCAGATTATGCATTCTAGGAAATTAAGTATTCTTTCAGTCTGTCTGTCTACCTCTTGCAAAAAAGGTATGCAGGTAATGCATTTTGGGAAGGAAGTGTTCGGTCTGTCTGTCTATCTATAACTAAAGCAGATCACCTAGAGGTTTTGAGAATGCCATTAAAGGGGTCATATGATGCGACTTCAAGTTTTCCTTTCTCTTTGGAGTGTTACAAGCTGTTCGTGAATAGAAAAGATCCCTAAAGTTGCAAAGACTAAAGTCTCAAACACAAAGAGATATTCTATTTAAAAGTTAAGACTCATCCACGCCCTCCTAAAACGCCTTGTTAAAACACGCCCCCACATGTCTACATCACTGTGTGGGAAGAGTTGCATAACACCGCCCAAATGTTTAAGCAAAGAAAAAAGGCGTAACTTTAATTCTCGCTGTAGTATTGTTGCTGCCGCCGCCACTATGTCGTGGAGACGCTGTGTGTTTCGTTGTGAAAGTGAAACTACTTTGTTTGGCCTTCCAAAAGAGGACACAACTAGAAATCAGTGGTTAAGTTGTATTTACAACACTGTTCCAGAACAGTTCAAACCAAATATCCGTGTGTGTGCAACGCATTTTACGAAGAACTGTTTCCTGAACCTGTGAGAGTAGCCTACAATACCGGCTGTTCTGACTCACAGCCTGTAAGTATGTTTTCATATTTAAAGAATGTTCCACTTATGATTAAAACGCAAGTTTTGAGCAGTGTAGTTTGTCGTTTCTCTGATCACAAATGCAGACATGGTTTTATGTTTACACGGCGCGATGCAACGCAACGCGTAAAAAGAGAGTATAAGTCATTATAATCAGTAATTATGTCCCCACTGGATGCAACAAATGCCTCGTTTGTTATGGGTTTGATTGGTTTTGTCTCATCGCGCCGGAACACGGCATCACAGTATGGTAAGGGAAGTAACATTTCCATCACACGCTTGAGGTATTCGGCCAATCACAATGCACTGGATAGCTGGCCAATCAGTGTACATCTCGCTTTTCAGAACGATGAGCTTTGTAAAAATTGACACGTTTCAGAAAGGCGGGGCATAGAGGAGAAACAATAATGTACAGTATGTGGAAAATAATGTTTTTTTTTACTTTAAACCGCATAAACACATTTCATTACACCAAATACACAAAATAATGTTCTTTTTTAGCAACATCATATGACCCCTTAAATGTCCAGGAGAGGTTGGCAGGGACTGACTGAGTCTGATGGTGATGAGATGTGAGGTAGAGAGCTCTGAGCAGAACAGAGCAGCTGTGAAAACAGACCAGTCTCACAATACAGACCAGAGCCATGGACTGCACACCCTTGTGGTCCAGCCTAACCAAGGATGACATCAAGGGGATCTGCAGCAGGATCCTGAAATCTACACATCTTCTGCCACTACAAACAACTGCTGATTCCCAGAATTCCCAAAATAGCATAATTGAGTTTCAAATGATCAAGTTTAGCATGTAGACGCGCTAAATAATAATAATTATTATTTTGGAATAATGAACTGCAATAATCATAGCTGTATGTGCAAAGTGGACTTGCTATTTCTAGACCCAACGGGTGAAGGAGTCCCATTCAAAAACAAACATCTGAGCAGAAGATAGATCTTTTGGTAGTGCTGTGCCCCAACCGCAAAGTGTTCACTCTCTGTCCGCAAAAGATGCAGATTAATTAATCTTGGGCTAATTAAACAAGCTTCTACTAGCGGCTAATTTTCTGCCATGGAAAGTCACCTCTTGATCCTGGGATCTAAAATAAGCCTGCTGACAACAAGAGGAGAAAACAGGGTTCAGGCCAATCCAAATGAAGCATCTGCCAAAACAGATCAAGCATGGGATCATGGCACTCTCCCTGCCCACTTAAAGCCACGTGCCAAATTTTTAATCACACAAGACATGCATTCATACATTCCATGTTCCATGCACATGAGAGATAAATAACATAACTTGAAATCTATCCGGCGATCCACAGTGCGAAGTTGATGTATTTCCTCAGTGACCAGCATGGATTAGCTCTAGGCAAGACGAAGCGGATATCGTCCTCTTTTGGTAGGCCAAACAAAGTAGTTTCGCTTTCACATCGAAACACAGTTTTGCAGACCATTCAAGCAGTTTGATGGAAAAATTATATTGTGATGGGTCACATATGAGTCACCACTGTTGGTTTGTAAGTCTGTATGAATGCAAGACATCTGATGAATGGGACAGACTTGTACTCACACTGTTCTTTAA
This sequence comes from Sinocyclocheilus grahami, assembly GCF_001515645.1. Classification (NCBI taxonomy): domain Eukaryota; kingdom Metazoa; phylum Chordata; class Actinopteri; order Cypriniformes; family Cyprinidae; genus Sinocyclocheilus; species Sinocyclocheilus grahami. The sequence continues at coordinate 164,776 of NW_015505417.1, read as the reverse complement.
AGTAGCACAGTAGTATGCAGACCAATTAGGCTACTATGGAACAACTATAAGCGAACATTCACATCAATGGTATTTCTCCAAGAGCAAATAATATTGGCTCTGTAATATACCCACCAACAGCGGGTGAATTGAGAATATTTCCTACTGGCTATGGAACTGTAGTTTGCATCATTTTTATTGAACATATTTTGTCTCTATGCCAATGGAAAAATTTAGCAGCTTTTTCCTTGCATTTTTGTGGCAAACAGCGTGGGTCATTGTGTCACTCACTGCATTATACTGTATATGAGCCAGTCTCGTGTGAAATGAAACCTCTCGTAAAAACATTTATACATGTTTTGGTGGCTTAACACAAGTAATATATCACATATGTTTTGCAACATGGCATTCTAGAGGGGAAAAGAAAAACATCAGGAAACCTTGATAAACTTCTGATGTTTAAGACACACTAAATTCAGTAATTTACTCTATTTTTACACTAACGAAAACGGTTCCAAATGATCCCAAAACTGGATCACTCATTACCCAGCAACACACAAACTCTGCGTTAACTCTAAACGGGGAAGCATGTTCACATTAAGGGAAAATGAGGTCGGCATGCGGCCCACAAGGTGTCATCAGCAGCGTGTGAGAATCAGTTAAACATTGCTACGCCTTCGTCTGTACATCTTTACTCATTAACACGCAGCATGAAAGAGAACACATGGCAACAACACATCTCTCTCACACACACAGCCGTCTGCTCATGGGAGGAAAAAACTGCATGGCCTGAGAGCCAGACACGCAAGCGGATATATCACGTTTGTGTGTTTTCAGGAATGGCTGCTGCATTTCATTTTTCATCGTTTCCCTGCCCACTCCGTGGCCCCCGACTTTCAGGGCCGCCCACAAACTGAGGACTTCATACCAGACAAGTGCATCACCTCGCATCGGAAAGAATGAACACATCGCTCTCTAATGTGTTTCAAATGAGCGCAGGTATTTTGGAGAGAGTTGGCTTTGCGAAGTATCCCATGACACCCCATACAAGCACCACGTGGCCCCGAGGAATTGTTTGGGCGTTCGGTGTCATTAGCATGAGACGTATGTACAACAATTTGCTAGCATATACAAATTACAAAAGCAAAGATAAATGAACACAGAAAAGAAGACAAACACTTTGTAATCTTAATGAAGCTTGTGGCAAATATGAAAGCCTGTGGTCACCGCAGCTGTTTCCCACTGAAGAACATTATAAACCATTGCCTAGACGAATGAGGGCTATAATGAAGTCAATACCTAAGTCATGAAACTGTTTTACAGTGAGCATATTTCAAGTTTTTGACTGATGTGTCAATGTGCTACACATGTGTTAATTCAAAATGTAAAAAAAAAAGGTTGACAATTCCACTTGGATTCAACAGTAGATGCAACCCAATCTGCACGGTGATGTTTGAAGTGAGCTGACCTGTGTGGACGCTGGATGGGACCTGCTGAGATAACAGAGCAGAGAGACATCAGGGCCACTTGCTCCCCCTCACAACATCCTCTTTAATTATTTTTATAATGCAAGTGAAGAAGCGAATGGAAACTATGTGCAGCCTCCTGTGGTGGTGGAGGGGGTTGTTTCTTTCCCCTTATTTTTTCCCCCTCTTTTTTCTGTGGTACTACTGGAGGAGTCTGATCTATAAACACATTGGAGCTCACTTTCTCTGCCTCTCTTTTTTAGGAGGGTGGTGTGACAGATGTCTAGGCATGAAGACATTGTAAATACATTTCTGTGTCCATATACTTACCCACAAATCTGACCCAAAACAGGAGACTGCTGTTCTGTCTTGCTCTTTGTCTACACAGGCTACAATATCTTTCTATAATCTGCATAATTTTTTTAAATGACTGGATTAAACCTACTCTAAATGGAGGTTTGTTTATTTTTATTTTTTAATCAGTGTCTTGTGCCATGAGCACACCATTTTAAAGATGCCTTGTCAAGTGGATGATTCTAAATCAATGAGCGAATCAGATGATTATGGGTGACATAAGCAACTAGAGTATATTGAGTTTGTACACTAGAAATGGAGTTGAGTTGATAGATGCTCATCAAATTTTTACATGTATGGCAGACATTCCATTCCAGTGTATGCTGAATTCACATTCCAACACAGGCACAACTCATTCTGCTTAATGAAGTATTGGTTAAGTGATCACCTCCCAAATCTTATTTAACGAGGAAAATTATAAAAACTACTGCTGTGGTCATCTCTATCCTCTTGCAATAGGACCAGCTAGGGCTGTGCAAAAAATCGAATGCGATTTTCATGCACATCTCGTCAGATTTACTACTAATCACAGGAGCGCCTTTACTGATGAGATGCGCATGAAAATCGGTGAGGATGGTTCAAAACAGGCTCCTAGGGGCAGGGCTGAAGTCGTGCATAGAGAAGCAAAGAAGAGCCAGGCTGAGGTTTGCAAAGGACCATAAGGATGGGACCATTTGTGATGAGTCCAATTTTAATCTTTGCCCAACACCTGGTTGTCTAATGATTAGACAGAGACCTGGAGAGGCTTACAAGTCACAGTGTCTCGCACCCACTGTGATATTTGGTGGACGATCAGTGATGATCTGGGGGAGCTTCAGCAAGGTCTGACAATGTTCCTCAACTCTGAGGATTGTTTTTTCCAGCATGACAATGCTCCATGCCACACAGACAGGTCAATCAAGCAGTGGATGGAGGACCACTAGATAAAGACCCTGTCATGACCAGCCCAATCTCCAGACCTGATCCCCATTGAAAACCTCTGGAATATGATCTAGAGGAAGATGGATGGTCACAAGCCATCAAACAAAGCCAACCTGTTTGAATTTTACACCAGGAGTTGCAAACAGTCATCCAACTGCAATGTAAAAGACTGGTGGAGAGCATGCCAAGCAAAGACACATGAAAGCTGTGATTGAAAATCTGAATTTCTTAACTCTTCCTAAGGTAAAACATTAGTATCTTGTTGTTTAAAGTAAATATGAATCTGTTTTCTTTGCATTATTTGAGGTCTGAAAACGTCTTGCAAATTAATGCTCTAAATGACAGTTTAATCGCGATTGATTGCATTCAAAATAAGTTTATGTTTACATAATATATGTGTGTGTACTGTGTATATTTATTATGTATATAAATACACACATATATGTATATATTTGAAATATTGGTATGTATAAATATTTATACGTGTACTGTATAATTGATATTATATAAAAATATAAATATTTTATATAAATCTAACATATTTTTCCTTAATATATACATGTATGTTTGTGTATTTATATATACATAATAAATATACACAGTACACACAAATATAGTATGTAAACATACAGTGGTGGCCAAAATTATTGGAACACTAGTATTTTCACCAACTAAAAAAATGGTTTTAAGTCAGTTTTCAATTTTTTGCTGTAGTGTGTCAGTAGGAAATATCAGTTTACATTTCCAAACATTCATTTTGCCATTAATTGTAATAATCCAGTTAGATTTTTGTTTGCACAAGGAGTCTGACAACAGCAGAAGAACTATGGCAACGTCTCCAAGATGCTTCAAGCGACCTACCTGCAAAGCTACCTGAAAAACTATGCTCAAGTGCACCTAGGGCAAAAGCTGCTTTAAACGCAAAGGATGGTCGCACCAAATGTTGAATTAATTTAGTTAATAGAATTAATTGATAAAGAAAATCTATTTATGACATTATTTTTGACAGCATCCTCATTTAATTTTACAGCATTTTTACACAAGTGCCTAAAACTTTTAACAGTACTGTAGTTTTGCAGGTAAGTTTTATACAATTATTATAACAATTAATGGCAAAATGAATGTTTGGAAATGTCAACTGATATTTCCTACTGACACACTATAGTAAATTATATAAATAACTGACTTAAAACCATTTTTTAGCTGGTGAAAATTCTAGTGTTCTAATAATTTTGGCCAGCACTGTAAATTTTAATTTGGAAATCGATTAATCACGATGAATCGTTTTTTTAGCCCTAATTCTCTATTACTTTTCATTCATTTTCAGATATACTTAGCATACCATTCTGAGGATCCAGCATCCAAAACACAACATACTGTACGATCAGCGATGCTGGCCTTTTAAACAGTGTCTCCTGCTGATTTACACTGAAAGTGTAACTTCTTTCCCTTTTCATTCTAAACCCATTTTGCCTGGTCTGAATCAGAGTTAAATTCTACTCCTCTCCCCCATTGGTGTCTTTTACATTGTACTATTGTTTCTAGACCAAAGTACGTTTTGAGTCATCAACATGAGTATCAGCGGCAGCCATTTAACAGTGTAATTATGACTCAGGACGACTTTTATTCATGACTTTGTCTTGTATTTTGTCTGCTGTTTCTTTTTCATAGCATCACTAACCTTAATTTGTACCGTCTTTCTTTGTTTTAGCGGTATGCCCTGACTTTGACCCTATTTGTCTGTTTTGTCCTTAATGTTCTCTTTAGCATACATCTCTTGATTCTCTCTCTCCCTCCCTCCTCAAGCATCGTCCATCCTCACTTTTTCCCCGGTCAGCGTGTCATTATGCTTACCCACCAGAATGTGGAATCACTCCACTTCATGCAAGCAGAAAAACCACAAGTTGTTCTAGCTGGAGCATGCCCAAACACTGCCAGTCCTGACAGTGGCTTCAGCTTGCACTTCTCCTGACTCCGTTCTCTTCTAGGAAATTAGAGAGGGGAGTAAAACGGCTTGCGAGTGCTCCGTCTGCTACCTCTCACAGGATGTTGGCACTCATCCATGGGGTTTTGTGCTTCCAACTGGAGGATTCAAGATGCTAACGGTACAGACTAGCAATGAATGAAGGGCTTATAGAGTTTGTGCACTGTAAGAGCAATGTTCGGGGCCCAATTCTCTCTGCAATGGTGGTGGTCAGGTAAAACTCAAAGGGTGCTGCTGTGGAAGGCCAACATAGTGATATCATCCTTCCTCTACCTGAGAGAACTGGCAGTGATGGCTGAATGCTTTTACTGGATGTGCATGCATGAGGGTCGCAGGCAGGTTCATGTTCCAGTCTGATCGGACCACACGAGCCTTTGCTCCCTCACAGGCCATAAAAACCGTGTCCAGACGCCTCGTGGATCGGCCAACAGATTAAACCAGCGGGGAGATGATTTCCAGTATCAGCCCTTCATCGGAGAGTCGAAAAACAAGGAGGCCTTTTAAAGTCGCTAAGCGACATCGGTCAGGATGGACGATGCTTGAGGAGGAGGGAGGGAGAAATAGAAGACATAGACTTGTACATTTCTAGGGTTGGGTTTGAGTGAACCGTCTTCGCATTGTGCGTGCTTGAAATGTGCTGCCCCAGCACCACCAGAGCAGGTCAAAGCGCCAGGCTAACATTTCCCATTACACTAACAAGAAATATTTTCATTATTCTTTTGGTTTGTTCATTTTTTATTTGTCTGGTAACAGCACATGTCAAGTATTCACTGCTCAGCTCTTTCCAAGCCAAGAAATGCACAACAGCGAAAGAGAAGAAAAGCGAGTGAGAATATTGGGAATATTAATTTCCCAAAGTATGTGGATATGAAAAATACCAGGCATCAATGGGTCATTAAAATATTTTGCTACCAAACCAAAAAGTCATACAACATAGCAGAAAGTGGCACATGAACAATTTGTGAAAATCAGTCTCTGTTCGTTTGTGCAAGAATTGTACTTTCAGCGTGTCACTGGGGCTGGACACTTAAAGGGACACATCTGTACTTTTTTATATTAATACTTTTAGATGTACATTGTTATGTGTACCCTTATACTACTAATATCCTTTAGTAGTAGATATGGTTTAAAAGTATTTGTTTAAGGGAACTGCCCGAGTGACAAGCTGATGTACCCCTAAAAATGCAGTTTATTTCCCCTGACAAAAAACATGCCATATCCATGAATCTGAAATTAATATACATTTGGAGCTTAGAATAAAATATTTGGTGCCAATCAGTAGGGAACCAATAACGCTGCCTTCTGAGTATTCGACAACTATTTGGTAACAAGAAACATGAACTAACAAGCTGTTTCTAATGAGAACTATTTCTCCCCTTACCCATAGCGCACTCCTACTCAGTTCTAGCGGGTAAGATTTACTGTTTGGTTTGGAGTTCAAAGCCATAGCAGTAAATTTTTCATTAACAAAAGAGGACAGGAGAAGTGAACAGTACCCTTGTTATGGGCCGAAATGTTGCCTTTTTTTCTTCTTTTTTCCTCTTTTTTATTGCAGGGGATTAATAAGACAAGCACTGGAACACCCTCAAAGCCAAAACTTGACTGCTCAAGACCTGCTAAACTTGCTAAATCAAAATTAATTATCTTTAAAAAGGTAAAGCTCTAGGGGAGCACTTGGGCACCAGCCGACAGTTTAGCCTTCGCTACCCAGGACCCCAGCAAGGGTTAAGGGGGTCAAAGAGGCCAGCGAGTTTGGAGAACAGATGACTGACACTAGAGAAAGACAATTTACGAGAGAGGGCAAAGAAGGTCATACCTCCATCATAGCTTAAAATGCAGTCAGCCAATCAACAACCAACACTGCCAGCATCAGAGTCAGTGAAATGTGCAGGGGTGAGAAAGTCTACAAAACTACGGACTCATTCAGTTCAACCTTAAATGACCCCAACAGCGGTTGAGATCTCTGCTTTACTAAGAAAAGAAAATGGTCATTTACTGTCTTTCTTCTGTGGAACAAACAAGAAGATATTTTGAACAACGATGAAAGCTTTCTCAATAAGTAAGGCTACTTATGCTCAATAGTTAACACAAGTTTCATGAATAAAGGTGTATTTAAAAAGACGTTTGTTTACAATTACTATAGTTTATGGCAGTGGTTACTCATCCAATGATGGAGAAAAGCATATCACTCTGAGAAGCAATGACACAACACTGATTCGGGTTTCTTTTGTTTCACCTGTTTGCCAAGGTATATGTGGACTCTAATGGCCATTAGATCCTTAATGAATGAATGAATCTTTCAACGCCACCAAGAAAAGTGGGACATGTAATGTCCATCATCATTTTCACCTAAAACCACTTTAAACAAGAATCAGCCTTCAAACACAGTGATTTGTCCTATCTGAACTAAATATTGCGCAAGCACCAATCGCCGGATAATTAAAAAGATATTACGTGTACGAGAAAGTGAACAATGTGGGAAAATATCATGGAAAATATTAGCAGGATGGAAAATGTTACAGGTATTTGGATTCCATGAGATACTGTAATAATATAAAGCTCTCTGCCTTCGAGATGACAAAACTTCCAGAAAAACATTAGATCTCTTCAAATCCCACCTACTCACACACCACACACATAAACACACACACATGCACACTTCCCTAATGAGTTGGTTTGGCTGCAGTTGTATTCGGGCAAATTCGTGTATTATGACATAACCCAAAGCCCTCCGACAGACCTGAACTCCGAAGCTGTCTGATTTACATGGGCCTCCGAGGACTTGCTGAGAGAAATACACAGTTTCTTTCCTGAATTTTCACTTTCTCTTTGTCTGTCATTCTCTCACTCTCTCGAGACATCTAACTGTTTAGGGGTATCAGATTAAAGTTCAGATAGAGGAAAGACCAACCTCAGCTGTGTGACTAAGTGAGTGTAGACAGGACAAAGAGTGACAAAGTGTAAAAAATATGTGGGCGTTGTAAAGAAATCGTGTGTGTTTGAGAGAATGAGAAAGCAACAGAGAAAAGCGTGTGAGCGGAGGAATAATTACCTGCAGATGCTGGTCTTAGTTGGGGGGGGCGGGGTATAAATTCTCATCCCATCTGATTTGTCAGGTTTCAAATCAATTTCTGATGATCTGTCAATTGAGTATATGTCTAAAAAGTTATTTTTCCAGATGGTAGTCAATACAAGTCTGTCACTTGCGCAACTACACAAATGCAATGTAATATTATTTTAATCGGTTAAAGAACTACAAAGTCCACTCATTCATGTTACTTATGGTTACACATTGCGGTGCTGGTTTAATATGATTAAAAACAAAAAGAGTCATATCAACATCAGTTTAAAATGTTAATTTATAACAATAAAACCAACTTTAACTCCAGATACGGGAAAGTAGTTATATAATAAGCACTGTCTTGATTTTATTGGGACATTTGGTCACTCTATCCCTAATTGGTGTGCCAAGTTTTCACCATACAGCTCTATGGATTGCCAAAGACTGGTAGAAAAAGACTGGCCACTAAGAATTATTTGAAAACTTGGCAGAATTTTTGTTTAAAAAATGTTGTCAAATGTAATCTTGTCAGCGCAAAACTTGGAGAGCGCCCATGTCTTTTGCTTTTATCATAGAGATGTCTGCAAGTGACATCACCGCTATTGTTGGGAGTTTTTTTTTTTAGGCCTACCACCTTAGTGCACCTTTAAGACAAAATCTAGGAAAAAAATCGAAATGAACACAATTGCAATTGACATTATTGCATCACAGGTGCTCACCTCCTGGTCTCAGTGCAGTGTTAATTTCGTCAACAAAAGCGACGACGAAAAAATTCATTAACGAACATTTTTTCTGTGACTAAGACGAGACGTTGACGAGCTAAAACTAATATCTGATGATAAAAACTATGACGAAATTTATGCCGCGTCTTCGTTAACAAGACGAGACGGGACTATAATGTTATTTGAGGACTAACTTTACCGGACATTCAAAATACATCCTATAGGCTACTGTCTTGTCCTTCAAAATGTGTGTCCCTGTTATTGGATTGCAATCGGATATGGAGCGTTTGCATATCTAGTCTCAGTATGGCAGCCGCAGTGGATGGATAGGCTACCAAAACGCGAACTAGCGATCTGAAACAATGGTCTCATCACGCGAAGGGGTAGGGATAAGGTGACCAGATGTCACGTTTCTCCTGGGAGTCACAATTCGTTGTCGATTAACTTAAAGTTAATCGCGCTGATAGAAGCGCTCTCTCTCACGCACGCTCCACTTCTTCAGTTCTCATATACAGCGCGCGATCAGTTCTCAGTGCTCAGATATACACACAGCAGTCCAAATGTCTATCGTGTAGAGTATCTCACGTAAATACAGTCGGTTATGGATTAAGTGAACGTAAACAGGTGGGTGAAAACTGAACATGTGTCAGTATTATGCCTGGTTCAGACTACACGATTTTAGCCTGATTTTGCCACGATTTGCTTGACGCAGGATGTCGTGGGGATTCGTAAACGACAATGGGCATCGGGACGCAAGATTCCATCGTTTCAGCACGTGTAGTGTGTCATAGTGGATGACAACTGATTCCGCGTCTGCAATGTTTCACGACATCACGACAGAAAGACTAGCATGTTTACATTTTTTTTTCCGTCGTCCACGACGAGTTCTGTCACATTGGTGACGTTGACCAATAGCAGCATAGAAGCTCTTTTCATACACAGGTTTCAAACATGGCAAAACGAAAGAGAGATGATGGTGCTGCTAGGTGGAATTATGAGATGGAGGAAAAGTTCGTGGAGCTGTGGCAACAGACTCCTGCCTGTATGATGTGTCATCGAGGGACTACCACGACAGAAAAAAGAAAGAAAAATGCTGGCAAACTATAGAAAGCAGTTGTTTACTTCAGCAATGTTTACTCTTGTTTTCGGAAGTCAGTCGTTAGTTACGCCTTCTCGATGACATCACGCGCGTCGTTGCGTCGTTAAAGACGGCACGCGATTAATGGTCGGGAAGCAACGTGTAGTCTGACATGTTTCTTGTCCACGACATGACAAGATTTTAGGAGTCAAAATCGTGTAATCTGACATAGTGACTATCGTGACCGACAAAAATATTGTGTAGTCTGAACCCGGCATTACATGCATGCCTTCCGTCTGAAAGGGACAGCATTCCTAATTAAGTACCTATCCGTGTCATTAATGTTAACCATCAAAAGATGTTAAATAAATGTTAAGTAAACCTATTGTATCTGAAAAATTAGTTTAATGTGTATCTCTTTCGTATTTGTCTTATTTTCTTATTCTGCTTCTTTTTCAAAAATGATATATTATATATGAACAACTATAATTTTTATAAGTTGCTCCTGTTTCACTACTGTTAAAGGGATAGTTCACCCAAAAATGAAAATTGTCATCATTTATTCAAATTTTTCCTAATTCAATCCTTGATTCAAATTTCTCATAAGCTTAATTGATTTGGTCTAAAGACAGAAGAATTAATGACTATTTTTGTTTGAAGACTACATATAAAATATCTACCAAAATAAATGTTGGTAACTGCAGTTTGACTAAAAGTAATGACTAAAAGTTGACAAAAATGCTATGACTTTTCGTCGACTAAAACTATGAAAGACTGAAATTACTAAAATGTGACTTAAGACTATTAAGCATTTTCGTCTCAAGATAAAGTCTAGGACTAAATCAAAAATGCCTGTCAAAATTAACACTGTCTCAGTGATGGAAAATGCTGTGGGAATTGAGCCAGTGTACTTCCCTTGAGGCAGAGGGAATGGGTCACAGAGATGTGGCGAGAGAGAGATGGATGGAATGGTCACCCTGTCCTTGTGATGATCTCTTGAGTATATTAGATGGCGTCAGTAGGCTCTAGGAGGTAATCACAGTGTTTATTGTCACAGGTGGACCACTGTGTACGACTCCGTGCTGGAGACCCAGCTGTAGGGACCAGCGTCACTGTCGGCCAGTGCGCGTTTGCGCACTAGTGTTTGTTGCAGTGTGTACTACACTGCCAGAGGCCTTCTTTCTGACAGTGCTCTGAAGTAATCACATTTGACCTTACGAGAAAGAGCGTGAGGGTGTTTGGTAGAAAGCTATCAGAAATATTCTTCCTCTCTGCAATGGTGGTGGTCAGGTAAAACTCAAAGGGTGCTGCTGTGGAAGGCCAACATAGTGATATCATCCTTCCTCTACCTGAGAGAACTGGCAGTGATGGCTGAATGCTTTTACTGGATGTGCATGCATGAGGGTCGCAGGCAGGTTCATGTTCCAGTCTGATCGGACCACACGAGCCTTTGCTCCCTCACAGGCCATAAAAACCGTGTCCAGACGCCTCGTGGATCGGCCAACAGATTAAACCAGCGGGGAGATGATTTCCAGTATCAGCCCTTCATCGGAGAGTCGAAAAACAAGGAGGCCTTTTAAAGTCGCTAAGCGACATCGGTCAGGATGGACGATGCTTGAGGAGGAGGGAGGGAGAAATAGAAGACATAGACTTGTACATTTCTAGGGTTGGGTTTGAGTGAACCGTCTTCGCATTGTGCGTGCTTGAAATGTGCTGCCCCAGCACCACCAGAGCAGGTCAAAGCGCCAGGCTAACATTTCCCATTACACTAACAAGAAATATTTTCATTATTCTTTTGGTTTGTTCATTTTTTATTTGTCTGGTAACAGCACATGTCAAGTATTCACTGCTCAGCTCTTTCCAAGCCAAGAAATGCACAACAGCGAAAGAGAAGAAAAGCGAGTGAGAATATTGGGAATATTAATTTCCCAAAGTATGTGGATATGAAAAATACCAGGCATCAATGGGTCATTAAAATATTTTGCTACCAAACCAAAAAGTCATACAACATAGCAGAAAGTGGCACATGAACAATTTGTGAAAATCAGTCTCTGTTCGTTTGTGCAAGAATTGTACTTTCAGCGTGTCACTGGGGCTGGACACTTAAAGGGACACATCTGTACTTTTTTATATTAATACTTTTAGATGTACATTGTTATGTGTACCCTTATACTACTAATATCCTTTAGTAGTAGATATGGTTTAAAAGTATTTGTTTAAGGGAACTGCCCGAGTGACAAGCTGATGTACCCCTAAAAATGCAGTTTATTTCCCCTGACAAAAAACATGCCATATCCATGAATCTGAAATTAATATACATTTGGAGCTTAGAATAAAATATTTGGTGCCAATCAGTAGGGAACCAATAACGCTGCCTTCTGAGTATTCGACAACTATTTGGTAACAAGAAACATGAACTAACAAGCTGTTTCTAATGAGAACTATTTCTCCCCTTACCCATAGCGCACTCCTACTCAGTTCTAGCGGGTAAGATTTACTGTTTGGTTTGGAGTTCAAAGCCATAGCAGTAAATTTTTCATTAACAAAAGAGGACAGGAGAAGTGAACAGTACCCTTGTTATGGGCCGAAATGTTGCCTTTTTTTCTTCTTTTTTCCTCTTTTTTATTGCAGGGGATTAATAAGACAAGCACTGGAACACCCTCAAAGCCAAAACTTGACTGCTCAAGACCTGCTAAACTTGCTAAATCAAAATTAATTATCTTTAAAAAGGTAAAGCTCTAGGGGAGCACTTGGGCACCAGCCGACAGTTTAGCCTTCGCTACCCAGGACCCCAGCAAGGGTTAAGGGGGTCAAAGAGGCCAGCGAGTTTGGAGAACAGATGACTGACACTAGAGAAAGACAATTTACGAGAGAGGGCAAAGAAGGTCATACCTCCATCCCAGCTTAAAATGCAGTCAGCCAATCAACAACCAACACTGCCAGCATCAGAGTCAGTGAAATGTGCAGGGGTGAGAAAGTCTACAAAACTACGGACTCATTCAGTTCAACCTTAAATGACCCCAACAGCGGTTGAGATCTCTGCTTTACTAAGAAAAGAAAATGGTCATTTACTGTCTTTCTTCTGTGGAACAAACAAGAAGATATTTTGAACAACGATGAAAGCTTTCTCAATAAGTAAGGCTACTTATGCTCAATAGTTAACACAAGTTTCATGAATAAAGGTGTATTTAAAAAGACGTTTGTTTACAATTACTATAGTTTATGGCAGTGGTTACTCATCCAATGATGGAGAAAAGCATATCACTCTGAGAAGCAATGACACAACACTGATTCGGGTTTCTTTTGTTTCACCTGTTTGCCAAGGTATATGTGGACTCTAATGGCCATTAGATCCTTAATGAATGAATGAATCTTTCAACGCCACCAAGAAAAGTGGGACATGTAATGTCCATCATCATTTTCACCTAAAACCACTTTAAACAAGAATCAGCCTTCAAACACAGTGATTTGTCCTATAATATTGCGATATTGCGCAAGCACCAATCGCCGGATAATTAAAAAGATATTACGTGTACGAGAAAGTGAACAATGTGGGATGGAAAATAGGAAAATATTAGCAGGATGGAAAATGTTACAGGTATTTGGATTCCATGAGATACTGTAATAATATAAAGCTCTCTGCCTTCGAGATGACAAAACTTCCAGAAAAACATTAGATCTCTTCAAATCCCACCTACTCACACACCACACACATAAACACACACACATGCACACTTCCCTAATGAGTTGGTTTGGCTGCAGTTGTATTCGGGCAAATTCGTGTATTATGACATAACCCAAAGCCCTCCGACAGACCTGAACTCCGAAGCTGTCTGATTTACATGGGCCTCCGAGGACTTGCTGAGAGAAATACACAGTTTCTTTCCTGAATTTTCACTTTCTCTTTGTCTGTCATTCTCTCACTCTCTCGAGACATCTAACTGTTTAGGGGTATCAGATTAAAGTTCAGATAGAGGAAAGACCAACCTCAGCTGTGTGACTAAGTGAGTGTAGACAGGACAAAGAGTGACAAAGTGTAAAAAATATGTGGGCGTTGTAAAGAAATCGTGTGTGTTTGAGAGAATGAGAAAGCAACAGAGAAAAGCGTGTGAGCGGAGGAATAATTACCTGCAGATGCTGGTCTTAGTTGGGGGGGGCGGGGTATAAATCTCTAACCACATCAGAAATTATCCATAAAATTTACAGCTTAGGAAAAACATGTGTGTGGCTCTTTAGCACCCTAATTCTTCTACAAAGCCTTCTCTAGCACTCTCCCACAATATTTGGTAACAAGAAACATGAACTAACAAGCTGTTTCTAATGAGAACTATTTCTCCCCTTACCCATAGCGCACTCCTACTCAGTTCTAGCGGGTAAGATTTACTGTTTGGTTTGGAGTTCAAAGCCATAGCAGTAAATTTTTCATTAACAAAAGAGGACAGGAGAAGTGAACAGTACCCTTGTTATGGGCCGAAATGTTGCCTTTTTTTCTTCTTTTTTCCTCTTTTTTATTGCAGGGGATTAATAAGACAAGCACTGGAACACCCTCAAAGCCAAAACTTGACTGCTCAAGACCTGCTAAACTTGCTAAATCAAAATTAATTATCTTTAAAAAGGTAAAGCTCTAGGGGAGCACTTGGGCACCAGCCGACAGTTTAGCCTTCGCTACCCAGGACCCCAGCAAGGGTTAAGGGGGTCAAAGAGGCCAGCGAGTTTGGAGAACAGATGACTGACACTAGAGAAAGACAATTTACGAGAGAGGGCAAAGAAGGTCATACCTCCATCCCAGCTTAAAATGCAGTCAGCCAATCAACAACCAACACTGCCAGCATCAGAGTCAGTGAAATGTGCAGGGGTGAGAAAGTCTACAAAACTACGGACTCATTCAGTTCAACCTTAAATGACCCCAACAGCGGTTGAGATCTCTGCTTTACTAAGAAAAGAAAATGGTCATTTACTGTCTTTCTTCTGTGGAACAAACAAGAAGATATTTTGAACAACGATGAAAGCTTTCTCAATAAGTAAGGCTACTTATGCTCAATAGTTAACACAAGTTTCATGAATAAAGGTGTATTTAAAAAGACGTTTGTTTACAATTACTATAGTTTATGGCAGTGGTTACTCATCCAATGATGGAGAAAAGCATATCACTCTGAGAAGCAATGACACAACACTGATTCGGGTTTCTTTTGTTTCACCTGTTTGCCAAGGTATATGTGGACTCTAATGGCCATTAGATCCTTAATGAATGAATGAATCTTTCAACGCCACCAAGAAAAGTGGGACATGTAATGTCCATCATCATTTTCACCTAAAACCACTTTAAACAAGAATCAGCCTTCAAACACAGTGATTTGTCCTATCTGAACTAAATATTGCGCAAGCACCAATCGGCGGATAATTAAAAGGATATTACGTGTACGAGAAAGTGAACAATGTGGGAAAATATAATGGAAAATATTAGTAGGATGGAAAATGTTACAGGTATTTGGATTCCATGAGATACTGTAATAATATAAAGCTCTCTGCCTTCGAGATGACAAAACTTCCATTAGATCTCTAGATCTCTTCAAATCCCACCTACTCACACACCACACACATAAACACACACACATGCACACTTCCCTAATGTGGCTGCAGTGCTGCAGTTGTATTCGGGCAAATTCGTGTATTATGACATAACCCAAAGCCCTCCGACAGACCTGAACTCCGAAGCTGTCT
>NW_015505417.1:115540-149238 GCF_001515645.1 Sinocyclocheilus grahami | reverse complement strand
CCACTGGCGCCCGCACAAGAGGAAGGCAAGGGGGGGGGGGGGGGGGGGGGGGGCAGCGTAACGGAAGGAAATGAAACTAGCCCTCCCCGCTTAATTGTTTTTATGTAGCCAATGCAACCTGCCCCCTTGCTGACATGTGAATGGAATAAATCATTTTTAAAAAGGCAAAATATACTAATAATGTTATCCGAGGGGGGGGGGGGGGGGGGGGCAGCGTAACGGAAGGAAATGAAACTAGCCCTCCCCGCTTAATTGTTTTTATGTAGCCAATGCAACCTGCCCCCTTGCTGACATGTGAATGGAATAAATCATTTTTAAAAAGGCAAAATATACTAATAATGTTATCCGGCTGCAAGTCTAAAAGACGAAACAATCTCCTTTATAGGGGGGTTAAAAAGCGAGACTATCAATCAATATAATATGGAAGAATGGCTTAGGGATAGAGCTGTTAGGACTGGGTAAGGTATACTACACATGTCATGATTTAAATTAGAAAATATATTTACCCATAAAGCTATTACACAAAGTTTCCACCAGAGCTGGAACCAGTCGTATATCTGAGATGCATAACTCCAGACGCATCATTCCACTGGCTGTCTGCTGATTTACACAAACATGTGGTTCTGGGCTACTGTGCACTGACTGACAGCATTTGGGAGCTTGATAGCAGTCTGAAGGCCTAGAGCACAGTAATGAGCCCCGGATCTAAGAGGAAAAGTCAGGATAGATGCTAAAAGATTGAGTCATTGTGAGATTGCAATGAAATCTAGAGCAAAGGTGACTGAAGGTTACGGAGTTCAAAGTCACATTTGCTGGTGCCTGCGATGGATATAATGATACATGCTTGGGATTATCACTATGTTTGCAGGTCTTCATTTCAATTGAAACCAGAAGAGGGCATTTTGTGTCAGAATCAGAAAAGCAGTAAGAGGCCAAGTGACAACCTATGCATGCATTTATATCCAAGTATTTTAAAAAACTGTGACAGGTTTAAATATAAAGATTAAACTATAAACCAGTAGGTGGCGCTGCCACCAAACCCTTAAGATTATCTCAATGTCATAAACACACTAAGCATTGCTAAGATATAGCCTTACTTCTTGTTTTGCTTTCAAATTCAATGCTGCATTACTGGTAAAACATTTTGGAATATCCAAATATGGATGGATAGGCTACCAAAACGCGAACTAGCGATCTGAAACAATGGTCTCATCACGCGAAGGGGTAGGGATAAGGTGACCAGATGTCACGTTTCTCCTGGGAGTCACAATTCGTTGTCGATTAACTTAAAGTTAATCGCGCTGATAGAAGCGCTCTCTCTCACGCACGCTCCACTTCTTCAGTTCTCATATACAGCGCGCGATCAGTTCTCAGTGCTCAGATATACACACAGCAGTCCAAATGTCTATCGTGTAGAGTATCTCACGTAAATACAGTCGGTTATGGATTAAGTGAACGTAAACAGGTGGGTGAAAACTGAACATGTGTCAGTATTATGCCTGGTTCAGACTACACGATTTTAGCCTGATTTTGCCACGATTTGCTTGACGCAGGATGTCGTGGGGATTCGTAAACGACAATGGGCATCGGCACGCAAGATTCCATCGTTTCAGCACGTGTAGTGTGTCATAGTGGATGACAACTGATTCCGCGTCTGCAATGTTTCACGACATCACGACAGAAAGACTAGCATGTTTACATTTTTTTTTCCGTCGTCCACGACGAGTTCTGTCACATTGGTGACGTTGACCAATAGCAGCATAGAAGCTCTTTTCATACACAGGTTTCAAACATGGCAAAACGAAAGAGAGATGATGGTGCTGCTAGGTGGAATTATGAGATGGAGGAAAAGTTCGTGGAGCTGTGGCAACAGACTCCTGCCTGTATGATGTGTCATCGAGGGACTACCACGACAGAAAAAAGAAAGAAAAATGCTGGCAAACTATAGAAAGCAGTTGTTTACTTCAGCAATGTTTACTCTTGTTTTCGGAAGTCAGTCGTTAGTTACGCCTTCTCGATGACATCACGCGCGTCGTTGCGTCGTTAAAGACGGCACGCGATTAATGGTCGGGAAGCAACGTGTAGTCTGACATGTTTCTTGTCCACGACATGACAAGATTTTAGGAGTCAAAATCGTGTAATCTGACATAGTGACTATCGTGACCGACAAAAATATTGTGTAGTCTGAACCCGGCATTACATGCATGCCTTCCGTCTGAAAGGGACAGCATTCCTAATTAAGTACCTATCCGTGTCATTAATGTTAACCATCAAAAGATGTTAAATAAATGTTAAGTAAACCTATTGTATCTGAAAAATTAGTTTAATGTGTATCTCTTTCGTATTTGTCTTATTTTCTTATTCTGCTTCTTTTTCAAAAATGATATATTATATATGAACAACTATAATTTTTATAAGTTGCTCCTGTTTCACTACTGTTAAAGGGATAGTTCACCCAAAAATGAAAATTGTCATCATTTATTCAAATTTTTCCTAATTCAATCCTTGATTCAAATTTCTCATAAGCTTAATTGATTTGGTCTAAAGACAGAAGAATTAATGACTATTTTTGTTTGAAGACTACATATAAAATATCTACCAAAATAAATGTTGGTAACTGCAGTTTGACTAAAAGTAATGACTAAAAGTTGACAAAAATGCTATGACTTTTCGTCGACTAAAACTATGAAAGACTGAAATTACTAAAATGTGACTTAAGACTATTAAGCATTTTCGTCTCAAGATAAAGTCTAGGACTAAATCAAAAATGCCTGTCAAAATTAACACTGTCTCAGTGATGGAAAATGCTGTGGGAATTGAGCCAGTGTACTTCCCTTGAGGCAGAGGGAATGGGTCACAGAGATGTGGCGAGAGAGAGATGGATGGAATGGTCACCCTGTCCTTGTGATGATCTCTTGAGTATATTAGATGGCGTCAGTAGGCTCTAGGAGGTAATCACAGTGTTTATTGTCACAGGTGGACCACTGTGTACGACTCCGTGCTGGAGACCCAGCTGTAGGGACCAGCGTCACTGTCGGCCAGTGCGCGTTTGCGCACTAGTGTTTGTTGCAGTGTGTACTACACTGCCAGAGGCCTTCTTTCTGACAGTGCTCTGAAGTAATCACATTTGACCTTACGAGAAAGAGCGTGAGGGTGTTTGGTAGAAAGCTATCAGAAATATTCTTCTCTGCTCAGATATTTGCAGGCTGCACAAACACACGGCAACCTAAAAACCTGTTGGTTTGTGTGAACAAGCCTTGTTTTTACTTGCTTGGTGATAGATTGAGACTTGTCATTTGCACTTACATATTGTTGCTCTTTTGTTAGTTTTGATTGCTTCTATTGTCCTCATTTGTAAGTCGCTTTGGATAAAAGCATCTGCTAAACGACTAAATGTAAATGTAGATTGTGTCAATATCGCCTGTATCTCATGTACTAGTGTTTATTGCAAGTGCTACAGGATCACGTGCCTGAAAACCCAATTATTATGAAGTCAACCCTCTAGATCAAATGATGAGTATGATGTGATTTGAGATCGAATATGTCAGTGAAAAAAAGATAACCTCCTCAGTGGCCCCGAGTCAAGTCAATTTTCCCTGCGGAGAACAGGATAAACAGCACCAGCAAGAAGAGTGGAGATCAAATGATGAGTATGATGTGATTTGAGATCGAATATGTCAGTGAAAAAAAGATAACATCTCCTCAGTGGCCCCGAGTCAAGTCAATTTTCCCTGCGGAGACCAGGATAAACAGCACCAGCAAGAAGAGTGAGATTTGATTTGGCCCGTTCGACAGACAGAGAAAACAGGAAAATGATGGACCAGGGTAGAGCGTAATTGAAAATGAAAACGATGGAGCGATGAGGAGAAGGACTCTGCCAGAGAGTGCGGTGAGTCTTGGCTGAGCTCGTTTCTCCTAAACAGCTGATTTCCTCCTCATTCACATACTCCATCAGTATCTCTCTCTCTCTGTGTGTGTGTCTGTCCTGACTCCTGTCCACTAAGTCTCCCAGTTCATCCCAGGACAGATTGTCAGGAACCCAAACGCCCAGTCTCCACCCAGACTAGCCCAGTGAACACCAATGACATCTACAGGAACTCTCACTGTACTCACTCACTTTCTCTCTCTGGAGCGCTGGAGTCGACAGAAGGTTAGCCAGAGATCTCTCATCGCTGTCTAATAATACAGAGAGAGAGAAAAAGTGATCATCTTTATCTTTTGAAAGACAATGAATTTCTATCCAGAACAACCATATCCAAACTCAACATTACCACATCTTTAGCATTCCTCTCCAGCTGCAATCAATAATTAGGGGTCCTCCTTAGTTGTCTCTTCTATTTATTTTCTATCGACTCCATCCTGTAGCCTCGTCGTGCATCCCCCCCGTTTAGTGTTGTAAACTGTACGAGAAAGAAAAGAAATCGATATATGCCTTAATATAATTGTGACAAAAAAGAAGACAATTTTATCATCATTCCCTTGTCATTCCAACTATGTAATATTTGATTTATTCTGAGACACAAAAAGGAGGCAGAATACAAAAATCCTATGCAACATAAGCACTGCATGGGGTTCTTCTCAAAGGGAGGTATTAAAACGGACAATTATTTCACGAAATGTAAAATTAATAGGAGCTGAATACAGTTTGTGTTGTTGTACATTATTTATGAAATAAATGCAATCATAACCATTTTACTCAAGGTCAAAGTTCATTTAACTGCTACTAAACAAAAACATACGACATTATCTTTCTGTCGAAGGTTTTGAATCGACCGCTAAAGCAATGGAAAAGCTCGATTGCTGGAAACATTTACATGACTATTCTTCTCCTCTGTTTCTATCTGCAAATAAACTCCAGCAGATTTTCCAAAGTTATGTGCGACAAATATGTGCGGGTTTGTGAGTGTGCGTGTTTGTAAGAGTGGAGAGAGAAAGACGGAGAATGTTTGAAAGATACAAAAAGACTAGAAGGCAGTCATTTGATATGACTCATGTCAAGGGCTCTTAGTACACACACACACTGAGGGGATTTCAATCAAAGAAACAAATTTGAGGTGAGCATAAAAACAACAGATGGATAGAAAGAATTCCATGGACATGCATCAAACTGTATGCACAGTTTGAATCATCGGTCAGTCATATTTTCACCATGGAGAAAAATATTATATAATGACAATAGAACACAACAGTGACCATTCATTTTTTTCAGCAGCCTGGGTTCCAGAAGTATTTTTTTCCCTCTCAATTTCTTCAATGGCATTAAATCTAAAGAGTATAAAAATATCACAGTATAATATTAAGAGACAGTGATAAGTAAGCCATTAGTTGAATGATTTCCCCTGAAAAGTGTAAACACTGGGGCGCTTCCAAATAATTGCGCTGTTTGCTTGAGCTTCTCATCCAGCTTAACAGCATCACTGGTATCTGTTTGACTGACCAAGTGTTTGGAGAACCTGTTTGAAAGCGGTCATTATTTTTGCTAGGCCATTTGTTGGCGCTAGTGGCCAGTGTTTCCATGTCCACTTATCAAAACAACACTTAAAAACTTCAATGAGTTCTAAGCCCTTCTAACAGTCTAACTTGCATAATGAATACTGACTGCATTGATTGAATCTCACTTCAGGATTTTGGGTGGTGTAATTTGGGAATTATATAAGATTTTAAAAAATATGCCTTCTGCAGAAGCATATATTTTAACTACACTGGATCTCAGTAGTTTAATTTTGAAAGGTTTACTGCCTGTGGTTTATTACTAGAAATATGTTTCTCTATAGAGAAAATAAATGCGATTTTTACTACTGGAACTGCTGCAGGTGCCATGTTGAGCACCACATGTTAATTTTTTAAAATGTGTTGTACACTTTTTCTCTCCATTTTTTTTCTGATTTGGCCTTTAAGATGTTTTAAGGGCATACTGTAATAGTGAGAGAGGACATAAAACTGTCACATTATCTAGACTGAAAACACATTCCTACAAAACAAACTCCAGCCTCATTTACTAAATCTTTGCAAAAGCACATTACTGTCAAAATAAAACGGAATAAAATAAACAAGAAAGAACATGATATTAGAGGTTGTGGCTCTGCTTGAATTATTGACCATATAATCCAATTAAGTGTACAAAACATTTAAATGTAATTTAGTTTAATGAGTTGAATTTATCTGACATTAAATCAGTGTAAACTGGGAGAAAAGAAAAGTGAGGGAAAAAACAGCATTTTGCTATAAAAAAATTATTTACTTTATCACAACATGATCGTCACTACAAGTTTTGACAAATAAACACAGAAACAAAATAAATGACATGCTTGTATTTCATAAATGTTAACAGATCCATCAGCCTCAGGCAACTACTAACATAACTATTAATATAACTTTGACCATGAGCATTCCTATTGTCAGACGCATTTGCAATCTTTTTAGGATAGGGTAATTCAAAACTGTGACGTAGAAACAACCTGAAAAGAACTAAAATTTTAATTTAGCAGCCTGGTTCATGTATACCAATTAAGCTATGTTCCCCTAGTAAACGATTTTCTGAAAGCAGGTAAGTGGATGCTATCAAAAGTCCACAGGAACATGTTAGCATTTGGGACAAGGCCATTATTGAAACATTTTTTCAAGATTCTATGAGTCATTAGTGCCAAGACACAATGGGCAACCAGAGCAGGCTTGAATGGGTCAGAGGTATGCAAATAGATAAGAGGGTTCACAAAAGTGTGTGTAATGTGCGACATATCCTTCTTAAAGTGTTAGTTCACCTAAAAATGAAAATTATGTCATTAATTACTCACCCTCGTGTTGTTCCAAACCCGTAAGACCTTCGTTCATCTTCGGGACACAGTTTAAGATATTTTTGATGAAATCTGAGGGCTCTCTGACCCTCCCATAGACAGCAAGGTAACTACCATGTTCAAGGTCCAGAAAAGTACCAAGATGATTGACAAAGTAGTCCATGTGACATCAGGGGTTCAACTGTAAAGTTATGAAGCTACGAGAATACTTTTTTGCGCAAAGAAAACAAAAATAACGACTTCATTTATAAGTTAATAAGTTACCTTGCTGTCTATGGGAGGGTCAGAGAGCCCTCAGATTTAATCAAAAACATCTTAAATTGTGTTCCGAAGATGAACGAAGGTCTTACGGGTTTGGAACAACACGAGTAATTAATGACAGAATTTTCATTTTTGGGCGAACTATCCCTTTAAAGATGAAGAAGTATACAACAAGCAGTAAACCCACATCACTGTTTTGCCCACAGACGGCAGATTTGTTTATTTTATATGAAAAGCGACTGATAAAGTGTCCCACTTTCATTTTATCATAGACTTTAAAAATATTTATACAAATCAAGACCAAAGGTAAGAGTACTTGTCTTGACAACAAGTCAATACTTTACCATAGCTTTGAGGTTCTGTTGCATTGGAGGGGAATCTAAAATACAGAGGCAAAAATGTCTGACAGGCTAATGACATCTTTATGAAGACCTTTCAGTCTCTCTGTTGTCCTGGAGCCATTTAATTCAGTCACCACGAAACATAATCATGTGGATTTCAGCAGAGGAATGAGAGAATAAAAGACAGAAGGAAAGATAGAACATAGTGAGGGAAAGGGCTAAATCTGAAATATAACATGGAAAAAGCAGGTCTGAGATGGAAACATGCGTGTGGAGCCAAGCGGCCGGGGCAGGGCTGAGGTTGGGTGAAAAAGGGCCAGAGAAAAGTGGCTATTTCCCCTTGCTGTGCTCTATCAGATTAGCATCAATATACAGCCTCATCACCACTGACATGAGAACGCTTATGAAACTGAGATGCAAATGTGAGACTCCGAATGGAACAGACAGGCCTAGATAAATCCACAGCCAGATACATAAAAGGCATATACCAATGTCAGAAATTAACTTCATTATAAGAAGTGATATTTACAGCCTGGAATTGATTTTCAGGGACATATACATTTTTAAAAGAGTTCCATCATCATTTACTCACTCATCAGAGTCAATCCACACCCATACAAACAAGTAACAAATTGTTATGAGTTAGATCTTATCAATGAACTTACCAGCTAGAATGATTCAATCACCGATTCGGTTATCAAACTCAGTTCTGACTAAACAATCCAGTTGCAGCAGTTAACAGCTAACTGTTAACTGCTGTTTTCTTGTTTGAGAGAAACAGCACAAAATTTTGGTCTGTTTCACATATAAAGTTTTCTTATGATTTCAGAAAACCTGGAATTAAGTTGGAAGTACCTGCATGGACCAATCTTGGTGCTTTTGTGTCCTTTTTGAAGCTTGGAAAGCTTTCATCCACGATTATTACAAAAACAAGGGTACAAGAATGAGTAAATTACCATTTTCATTTCTGGGTGAACTACCCGCTTAATGGAAAACAGAAAGAAAGAGCAGATAAAGACAAAAAGATAAAGTTCTTATTTGCATAAAACATTCACAACCATTTACAACTTATTTGTACGATGTCATTTAAAATCTGAATGAAAACATTAGCCTACTTGGACTGCTGCACTAGGAATTATGTAAGGTCCTTCTCTAGAAGCACAGGCATTAATGAGTCTGTTTCAGGTCATCTGTGTTTCTCCTAATGGTTCACATGTGAGACAAACTAATGACCCACAGTGAACCAGGACACACACAACCAGTGTGTTCTGTAGACAGGGTGGCCCACAGGGTCCCTGCAGTGGTACAATCGTTTGTTTGTTTGTTTGTTTGTTTGCTGCTTTGCTTGAAGGAAGACATTTAAACGGGGGATGCTTTCTGAACCATTGGACACCAAATACCTTGAATAGATCGAAAGACATGAACACACTTACTCATACGCACGCACAGGCATTTAAAAACCTTAGGAGAATGAGACAAGCAGCATATGTGACCCTGGACCATAAAACCAGTCATAAGGGTCAATTTTTCGAAATTGAGATTTATACATCAACTGAGAGCTGAATAAATAAGCTTTCCATTGATGTATGGTTTGTTAGGATAGGACCATATTTGGCCGAGATAGAGATACACCCTGGAATCTGAGGGTGCAAAAAAATCTAAATACTGAGAAAATCGCCTTTAAAGTTGTCCAAATGAAGTTCTTAGCAATGCATATTACTAATAAAAAATGAAGTTTTAATATATTTACGGTAGGAAATTTACAAAATATATTCATGGAACATGATCTTTACTTAATATCCTAATGACTTTTGGCATAAAAGAAAAATCAATAATTTTGGCCCATACAATGTTTTTTTGGCTATTGCTACAAATATACCCCAGCGACTTAAGACTGGTTTTGTGGTCCAGGGTCACATATCATTACTGCGTACCATGGTCACAGAGCAAACATCACACAAAACCATTGTACAGTGTCAGGTTCAAATGCACTTTGAAAGGACAAAACTAACTGTAACGTACTGAGCACATGATCTTATGGACCCCAGTCTTTTGAACAGTGGTGAATGTATTTTTATGCTTATTAGGGTATCAAGCTGTAAGGTTAGCAACACGTTAACTGATTAAGCAAAGTTAAAAGCCTTTATTAATACCACAGTGGCTGCTTTGTGTATGGGGTCAGAAGGCGAAACATAAAGCCAGGGAAACTCACAAATTCAATTTTGTTTCATTGAAAGCATGTGCACATCCAGGACCTTGATGACAGTCCAGCCTACTCTGTAAAACAGAAAAGATCTGCAGTTAAAATAGAAGTGGCGAATAGTTAGATGGAGACATTGAGTCTCTCAGGTATGTTCTTCATTTAGTTTTTCCTTATTGAATGTTGCACCTCACATTACAGAATTAAAATAGCTTGCGACTGTCCTTTTATGTCCACTGTACAATGCTGTTCAAGTTTGGGGTCAGTTGGGGTCACTTTTCAGCTAGGATGCATTAAATTGCTCAAATGTACCAAATGCACTGTTTTACTGTATTTTTGATTAAATAAATGCAGCCTTGGTGAGCATAATAGACATATAAATTGACTTTGAGATTCTTTGAGATATTATTTGGATACATATATAATGAAGTTATTACAGGATGAATGTACTAAGAGACCACATTGAAGTAAATTAATTTGCAGAATAGACGAGGACCCATACTATGCTATTGAACTACTGAATGACTCAACTAATTTCAAGAACAATGGTTAACAAAAGATTGTCACAGAGAATTGGATTGGGCAGAACAACACTAAATGACAATACAGTTTCTCTACCTATATTACCTATGATCTTACAGAAATCATTTACACACAAAAATGCAATTAAATTTTCAACATTTACTCACCCTCATGTTATCTCAAACGCTGATGTCACTGATGCCAATCATCATTTCTTTCTCACATAAAACTACTGTATGGTTTTAGAAGATTTGGAATATAGTGCATAAGTCATATCAGTACCTTTATTATCCCTTTTAGTAATTTCTGAAGCTTTACAGCCATCGGTAACCATTTTTAGACAAAAGAATAGCATCAAACACTTCTTCTGCATTCTGTTAAAGAAAGAAAATCAAGTGGTTCGGAACTATGAGAGGTTAGTAAACTTTCATTTTTGGGTGAATTATCACTTTCAGTCATCTGTCCTCTATACTGTATACTCTAAAAATAACTTTAATAACTGAATCCAAGAGATGCATTTTTAAGAAAACACCTTATTGTGAATCTACACATCTACAGTACAGTACATGTACATTTCTAATTAGACCATTGATAATTTATAGATCATTTTTATTTGAGCCAGCATGGAAAAGTTACGGTGGCTGAACAGTAATCTCCTGTTTCCATTTCATTAAGTGTGCCTGTAGGCACAAAACAGCAGCAACCTGTCCAAACTGTTTATAAGTTAAGCTAACCTATTTCTTTCTCAAGCTCAAGCAAGAAAGAGATATAATGATCCTGAACAGAACAAAGTGATGTGGCCTAGAGAGACCCTTTTGTCTCATTTTGAGGTACTTTTGAGATAAAGTTTACTCTCCTTTGTATCGGTAAACTCATTTTTTAGAGCACTTGACAGATGAACAATATTCCTGTAAGTCATGGATTTTTCATACTCTCTCTTTCTGAGTTGCTTACGTTACAGGTTTTATTTTACTTTAGGCCATTTTTGTTACTTGTATTTGTGCGTACCCAAATCAAATATGAGTTGCTTGTTTATACTGACGCGTATGTTTACATTGGACTTAAAGGAACAATTCACTCAAAAATTGTCATAAGTTACTAACCCTCATGTCATTCAATTGTTCTTCTATACTTTGCGTAATGTTTATAGTGCTCTTTAACACACAACAAAAAGTGTGTGATGATTTATACGCCAAAAAAGCACCATAAAATTAGTTCACACACCCCATTTGCTATATTCCAAATGCACTCAAGCAATATGACAGAGGTATGTTAGGGGCAGACCAAAATTTAAGTAATTCATTTTGCTAACTATACCAAGCCAAACAAAGCCAATGAATCAAGCCCCATTCACACAAAGCTATATTAGCACCCACACCAATAGACGATAACGTCTTGTTTATTATAAGCACATGCTGCAACTATGTCGTCTGCCACTTTAAATAATCGAGCTCTCTAAAGTTGGATGGATTCTGATTGGCTGTCAATGTTTTTATTGTTCACCAGCTGGGAAAAAATAGTGGTTTCCAATGATATTTTTCATCTGTGTCACCATTATAGCTTTGGTGTGGACATCTGTTTTCTCATAAAATTAGGACGTTTATTAAAACTTTACAATTATAGGTACAGTTTAGGCCCTTTAGAATTTTTGCTTAAAAGAAAGTATAATGTGTGCAACTTGACTTTTTGATTATGCATATATAATAACTAAATTAGTTTAGAATTTAAAAGAGAATGCTACAGTGACCATGTGTTAACGTGATAAACATGCAATCATTATTTGGACAGTATGTGAGGGGCGTAACATTTCCGTCACACGCTTGAGGTATTCGGCCAATCACAACGCACTGGATAGCTGGCCAATCAGAGCACACCTCGCTTTTTCAGACCGATGAGCTTTGTAAAAATCGACACATTTCAAAAAGGCGGGGCATAGTGGAGAAACAATAATGTACAGTATGTGGAAAATAATGTGTTTTTTTAACTTTAAACCGCATAAACACAATTCATTACACCAAATACACAAAATAATGTTCTTTTTAGCAGCATCATATGACCCCTTTAAGCACTCAAAGAAATCACTTGACAGACATTGTCGCTATGGCTTTAAGCTCGTCACACACTCAAAAAGCGCATGTGAATTTTCTCCAGCATAGGTACAGGTGGGCTGGTTCTCTATCACACACATTTACCCAATCCAGCCTCTACGAGTTTGTGTGCAGTCCTGCACTCAGGTGGAAACTTCAAAGCACGCTACACTCTCACAGCAACAGACACAGAGCAGGTAGGCACCATCCACATTCTTAGTCTGTTTATTTATTCACCAGAAAGGGCAAATCACAGCTGTCCTGTGAGAAGAAATAACAGTGTTTGTGAGAACAATGCTTGTAGATCATGACAAATTACTTGAGTTAAAATTATTGTAAACCTAAATTACACAGATCCAGAATCTTAAAGGGATAGTTCACCCAAAAATTTTAATTTGATGTTTATCTGCTTACCATCCAAGATGTAGGTGACTTTGTTTCTTCAGTAGAACACAAACAAAGATTTTTAACTCAAACCGTTGCAGTCCGTCAGTCTTATAATGGAAGTGAATGGAAATCACGGCTTTAAGAGTAAAAAAAAAGATACACAAACAAAACCAAATTAAACCGTGTCTCGTGACGATACATTGATGTGTAAAGACACGAAACGATCGGTCTGTGCAAGAAACTAAACAGTATTTATATAATTTTTTACCTCTGATGCACTGCAATGTCTGAACTGTCCTGAGCGCGTCCTGAGCGCCACCTATCTCTCAAATGGACCGTTGACACTATCTACAATCTCAATTAGGAGTGTCGATGGTCCATTTGAGAGATAGGTGGCGGTAATGCACTTATAAGTCTGCGATCCGCCGTAAAGCAAGAAGAAGACGCATCACGCGCCGGCTGTCGAGGACGCGCTCAGGACAGTTCAGACATTGCAGTGCATCAGAGGTAAAAAAAACCCTATATAAATACCGTTCAGTTTCTTGCACAGACCGATCATTTCGTGTATTTACACATCAATGTATCGTTACGAGCCGCAGGGTTTAATTTGGTTTTGTTTTGGGGTGAACTATCCCTTTAAGTGTTAAGTTTGCATGGGTGTTTTTTTAAAGGACACAGGGTGGACAACAATTTGAGTCTAGTCCTAAAGATCAGTCATCCGCCTCCCAAGTTATTCCCATGCTATTCCTTGTTTCCTGTTGCTGTCAGACACAGATCAGAAAAGAGGCATGTGAGAAGCGATAAACCTATTCTGCTAAGTTTTAAGGCGTTAGAGGAAGGGCTGAGCCAGGATATGGGTGACACTCGAGCTGCTTTGGGGAGGACAAGTCTCAAGCTTTAAATGGGTGCGCAAAAGGTGTCTGAGAGAGCATGCTGTAATCTAAGAAAACAATGGACTCAAATGACCCACAAATACAATAAAAGTATTTTTTCCATCTACTCTGTTTCATAATTAAAGATAGATTTAAATGTTATAAATTAACCACAAATATTATTTGTCGAACATTATTAGTGATGTATGAATTGAGCCATTAAGAATTTGTTACAAGCGAAAATGCATGCCGCTCAACTTGTATATACTGTCTTAGGGAATTTTCTTGGAACGTCTAAACAGCTGACACAGCACAAAACTCAATGTTGCATAAATATTCCATGCTAATTTGTTTCTATTAATCTTAAACTTACAAAGTACTGTTGTCACGTATTCCAGGGACATTAAAAATGTCAACATCTCTGTTTTTGATGTGTGCTTCGGGGCAAAGATTAACGGAGCTTGGCTAACATGGTACTCATGCTAGTAATAAAGTAGCACTTTAAGCATATTGTAATGCAGGAAAGTCCTTACAAGGTGACAGCTTAGTCCTCATCTCAATTCCTCTTTAATCTCTGTGATTTAACTAACATGACTGTGAAAACAATTCAATAAACCAAAGTGCACCACACCTGTAACCTGCACATGCCATCTTCCAAGATCTTTGCACAGATTAAAAGCTTTACATAACATTAAACTTTGCTCAACACAGTCTGGTGCTCTGATCCACAGGAGCTTGTGATGGAACGGGTTAAACATTAGCCAAATAAAGTGCCTCTAACTTCCTGGGAACCAAGAAATTGAAGGTCATCATTATGGGTGAGACAGGGCCTAGGGCAAAGAAGTTCTGCTCCCCACATACCGGGTGGTTTCGTGCGACTGAACACTGTGTATCTGTATGGACGTTATTTGCTTTAAGTGGGCATGTAATGGTCTTGTAAAGCCCTCGAGCAGTGCAGGAAACATAGCAGAGGTAAGCTGTACTAGGACTTTGACATTCAGAACATTGCCATATGTCCCACATGAGCAGTTTAGCTGATTGTGAGTGAAAGAATCAATCTGAAAGGAGTAAAAGACACAAGCGCCCATTTAGAAGACAATGAAATATGAACACGTCCTGTCGCACTTCTGAAGAAACTGCATTTCTGAATTCTTTAGACTAGTATACTTCAGCGTGATATTGACTGGGTTTCTAATGATCTGTCTAAACTCAAAGCAATGTGCTCCCTGACAGTCAAAAATTTGCAGACCAGAGACACTATCATTGATGCAGGCAGCATTTCAATATTTAGTACACAAAGAAATTTATCTCTGAATTACTGTGTCGGTCAGGTCAAAACAAAAAACAAAGCAAAGAAGGGGCATGTTTAGCTTTCAAAGACACAAACTTGTGCCACAATGATTTTTTATAAAACACTGGCATCCTTTACCTGACCACATGATCTGGTACCGTTGTTTGTCTTGAGAAACGGTCATCTGAAGGACAGGGCAGAATTACACCATTTTAGTATGCATTTTGTTTAAATCTTTGTGACTTCCATTCACATTGTTTGACACAAGAAGTAGCCTGTACAGTAAATTGAGAAAATGTTTACGCAAGTGCAAAATTCAGTTTTTGAGAAGCTGGTTCTGTTTCCTCAGGAACTTGACCACCAACTGATTCATCATTATATGAAATTGTGACTGTGCATTAAAGGGATAGTTCACCCAAAAATGAAAAGTACTGTATGTCATCATTTACTCACCCTTGTGTCATGGCATGACCATTTGAATGCAATTACACTGAAGAGGGACTTACGCTTTCCAGTTTAAAAAAGGATGCAAAAGGAGCACAGAACATTAGAAAATTAACCAGGGCATTCTTCAGAATTTTTCTCTTTATATTCTGCAGAAGAAAGAATGTCATGCAGGTTGAAAAGGACGTGAGGGTGGGCTCATGATGACAGAATGTTTGAGGTGTACTATTTTAGGGCTCTAAACTGTGAAAAATCACCCTGGAGTCAGTACTAATTGAGTAATCTAAAGAGGCCATTGTAAATGCCTTTGCAAAGATTCTTTGTGGGACACAGTACAGGGTTTATGCATGATGATTGTCATTAAGAAATATTTGACATGACGGGATTTGATGATGTGTGTAATTTGGAACGTTCATGATACAGATACTGCTTTGTGAGTCAATCTGATGCTCTAAACATCACAACATGGGCTAAAAACAGACTGTAAAACTCACAGGTCAGTAGTCATGCTTTCAAGTTTACTATCAAATAAACCCATGGCTCAACACAATCAATTCTTTATGGTTAGCAATTTGGGCAAATGTACACTGAAAAATCTAAATCATAAATTGTAACCTGTTTTGGTGGTCACACATGCACAATGGCCATGAAATGTCACTTTTTTTGGAGCAAGACTGCAAAAGTATGATGTGAAATGTAATTTTTTAAGGTATTTTTTTATTAGTTTAATATGTGGAGAAAACTATAAGTATCCATTGGTAGGATGATTGCACGTTTCACATATAAGGACTGAAGCAATAACTATATAATAGCAAATAAATAGTGGAAATTGAGTTTGCACAGCTGCAATTGCATTAACATAAGGCAATCTGCACTGTTTTTTCACACAAATATTGGGAGACAAAACCACAGGGCCTCTTCTGTTTGTATCCAATAGTTGACGAGAACAGATAATTGGATGATGGACTATTTCACTTGATTACAGAAATATCAATCCATAATCTGGTTAAAACATGCATGGCTCTGTGTCCAGAGGAAATGGACACCAGTTCAGCCAGTTAGCTTAGTGGAACCTGCAGCCCAGTATGGCTGGGTGGGGGTAGCAATAAGTGGAGAAGATGCTTACAGTGGTCTGGCCATAATAGATTAGTCTACTGTCAAAGGTTCTCCCGATGGGAAGCTTCCATTCCCTTTTCATTTACCTTCTCAGGGCGTTGCAGTTCAGAGATGCTTCCTTTAATGGTTAATGGAGAAAGCACAGGACTCCAACCAGATAACAGCTACTTGCTATCCTGGCTGAGCCACTCACCCTGCAGTAAGAAAACAGAGCTCTTTTATCAGTGCGGAAATCAGCTAATGTTTTCTGAAGAACAAAGATCATTTAAGTAATACTTTACTAAAAATGAACATTCTGTGGTCATTTACTTATCCTCATGTTGGTCCGAACCCATATGACTTTGCTACAATTGTGAAACAAATAGAGAAATTCTGAATAATATCCTAGTCACTGATTTAATTACAATAAAGTTGGTCTCAAGCTTTAAAACTTCAAAAAGGATGCACAAACACCATGGAAGTATCATAAAAGTAGTCTATACAAGCACTATATTCCTAATTTTCTTAAAGGTGCAATATGTAAGATTTTTTTATTAAAATATCCAAAAACTACTAGAACGGTGTTATATATTTTGCTGACTTGTGTACTTACATTATCTCAAATGTTTCAAAGAATGTTTAAATCCAGAGAAATAAGCAATTTCAACTAGTGACACGGACCGTATTTATAGTGTCATTGTGTCGCCTGCCAATGACGTCATACACCCTCGATTTCCGGTTTTGTTTTGTAGAAAACATGGAAACACCAAAGACGCTTTAATATGTTGTGAGTTTTATTAGACAGGTGACGACCGCACAGAGTAGCATTATAACAGAACTTTCAAACGTATCTAGTATGATAAAACAGCGCTGCTTTACCCCACATACGCACGACCGGAAGGAGCAGAAGCTCTAAAGTGTGGCATAATAAAAGCTCCACTGCTTTTGAGCCATGTGTCACTCTCGTCTCTCATTAGCAATTGCTTCAGCGGCCTCGTTTCGCTTCGACGGCTTTCCGCCTCACTCTGCTTCATACTGCGATGTTAATAAATCTTTAATACATTAGCTCATCCATGAGCATGATTTCTGCCTGAGTCCCATCGGATTGAGTCGGCTGTGGGGATGAAGACGACAACTCCCATGATTCCACACTCAGTCACGGCGTCATCAAACTACTACGCCTTTGTTTCTTTATTTGTTTTGAATACACACCCTCTAGCGGTGAAAACTTACATATTGTACCTTTAAATCATATCATAGCGTTGTGTGAGAAATGTGCCAAAATGTAAATTTTTGTTATTCAACAACTAGTTTTGGGTGAGCTATTCCATAAAGAGGAGTCAATTTGACCAAAACGTAAATATTAGCTGGAACCACAGAAAACTGACAGAAAACAAATTACATTCCTAAAACTTAAAAGCTGAATGTTGGCAATGTGAAGCGCCATAAAAACCCCTTGTACTTCTGTAATATAAAGTATTTGTGAAAGTGGATATTCATCAAGACAAAACTTGTAGGGCAAGACTTTATGTTATCCATCAGGAATGGATTATATCATGAAAAGTGGATGTTACAGTACATACCAGAACGGAGGTGGTTGGAGGTCAAGGATTGAAATAAGAGGTACTGGGGACATCAGCTGAAAAGGAAAGTTGTGGCAAAGCAGATTATTACATTTTGATATAATAACACAAAAAATTTTGTTTTGAATAACATGCAAAATTCTTTAATTTGAAATTATTTAATGTCAATTTAAATGTACATTTCTACACCCCTGAAGAATCTCTTTCTGAAGAGTCTTTTTGAAAGCTTCACAGTAGCAAATCACAAAATTAGTGGAGGTGAGACAACACAGCTAATGATGAATGAACAGCACAGGATTTAAATTACACTCAGAATTTACAGTAAATTTCGTATAAGCACATGTAAGAATTACTCAGCAAACCAAAGCCAAACTTATCAAAAGAAAGGAACTAAAAAAGGCAACCGAGAATTTAAGATATTAGATTTCTCTATGCACAACTGCTACACAATGCGGTTACGTTTCTAAGAATCCCACAAACTGGAAAGATTACAATGGTTTGTTGCAATGAGGATTGCATCTCCAGGCAACCAATCTATTATGATAAACTGTATTGACACTGGGCAAATGGAACTCTGAAATTTTTTTTTACCAATGATAAACATTCCCAGATTGCCATCTTAAAATAGAACTGGGAAGCCAAAAAGTACCAGTCAAACCAACATCCGAAAAAAATTCTGATGAAACACATGAATAAAGTTCTAACAAAAAAAATCAACCACTGGAAAAAATATAGAACAATTTCTCTCTTCTTCTTTCTATTACTTTCTATTATTTCCACAGTATGGCCTATTCGTTGGTTCGTGTCCATAGACAAGTAACAGAGACAAACAAAAGTAAGATAATTCCATTTTTCACTGACGGTAAATGCAAATTAAAAAGTAGCAAGAAAATGCAAAAGCCAGTGCCTGTTGAGTTGAAGGTCACATGGCCCCCAGACAACAATACTTTCAAGGGAACATGCCAGCATTTCATTCATTTGTTTTATACTTGGAAATGTACACACCACACAGGAAAGTGACAGTGGAAACTGAATTCCTCATCTAAAATAGTGTGTTCCCTTAACACTGAAAAACACTCCATTTATGCGGTGTTCTTGGATGGAGGCTATGTTTCCAGTGCTCAGCTGGAAGTAAATCCTTTGATAAAGGACAGGGACAAATTTAAATCAAAGACGCCAGGAATACATGCTAAGACAAGGAACATGAAGTGCGTGAGGAGTAATTATAAGACGTTGCTATCATGGTGGTGTGGAAAACTTCATAATTTTTGTGCGTCTATGTGGTTAAGCGGAGAATGTCTGTGAGAAAGCATGTGGTTGTGTGTGTTTTTTTTTTTTACCATGGGCAAAGTTAGTTTGGTCATCATTACCAGCAAATATGCAACAAACGATTATTTTGATAATCGATTAACCTAACGATTATTAGACTGATTAATCGACTAATCATCGATCATTTCGCTGATTAAACACGGTTTGACCAGACCTGCACCCGCGGGACCCAACACAACAGGGTGCGGTGCTGGACAACTCTTGATGGGCGAGGGCGAGTGCGGGCGGAAAGAGACTTGTGTGTGTGCGGGATGCGGGAGAATAATATGATTCACGGGACTCCTGCAAAATAGAAATTATCTAAACATAAAATGTCTAAAATATATAAATTGTTATTTATGTGTTGCACAAAAGCAAAAAGAACAGCTAATAACATTAAAATGATTAACGCGCAAGCTAGGCAGTTTCTATTTATAACATGTGTTTAAAGGGTTACACAATGTAGCCAATCACAGACTCAGCTGTTGATTTCTGGAACGCAATGGCCAATCAGAGGGCGCAAACAGAAATGATGTTCAAAAACAGACAGAACAGTCTACCTTTATACACGGGCCATGAAGTGTCTAGACCTGTTCCAGAACATCTGTTTGCATAACTAAATTCTGTGCAAGCATTTTAAGTTATAGCTAGCATTTTATTACAGGGAAAATATAGTAACACGTCTTGACTTGAGAGGGTAAGTCAGCTGTTGTCCTATAGAACTATATACATGTAATAGGCCTACTGTATGTATTTAACACCAGGTCTCAGCCACAAAGCCAGATTTTATCTCTCAGTGAGATTCTTCCTTTCCCTTCTCCTTCTGACACCCGGACTTTAGACTCTTAAGCAGGGCACAATGTGGATTATGTCAAAAGATCCGGTCTCTGTTCTGGTCCAGCATTCCATATGGTGTCCCCAAGTCAAGCTTGTGTTAAGTCATCTCCATAAAATGGCCAAGCCACTGACCGCAACACTTTTCTTGTTCCACACATCACCACCCAGCCTTAAAGTTGGCCCTAACACAACCCGTGGTGCTTATGACCAAGAGGCAAAGTATGGTAGTGTTTACAAAATATGTTCTCGTAAAGGTTTGCAATTACTACATTTAGCAGCAATGTACTAAAACACAATACCACACTGCGGGTAAGACGTTTTACTTCTTATATCAACAAGAACAACCAATTCAAGCCACACTTTACAAGATAATATGATGCAGTGTTTACTGATAAACCAAAACAAACAAAAAAAGCCAACCTTCCTTTTTTATTAAGCCACTTGAAAAATTAAGCTATTTCACAAAATATATATCTAAATAAATATCTATGTATAAAAGGACTTCTGATAGATATTTTTTAACCAAAATCCCTTGAACTGTCAGTTGCATACGCAATTTGGATTTCCCTGAACGTACATGGAATACAACATTACAATACAAATGCCACCATAACAGCGTAAATAAAACTCTGCAAAGAAACAGTTCACCAAGTGCACCCAGCAACCATCAAACCATGTTTTTGTTCTGTGTTTTGTGTAAGCACTGTAAGACGTATCATACATCTCCAGTACTGACAAATCCTCCAAAGGCATCATTAAGATTTCTGTCAATATCCTTAATGTCCTTGTATATTGATTTATCGTTTGTGATAAGATTTATGGACACCCTGAGGGTCCATGCTTTATTTTTTTCTGTCTTATTTTCTCAGCATAACAAAAGTTGTTTTCTCATGATCTTATGACAAAAAATGTGTTTGTTGCTCACCATTTCTCTGGTCAGCCACAAAAATCATTTAACCGGCATCTGTCAAATCTGTTCTATAACTGTGTAGACATCTAGTCCCTCGAGTTGGCTGTAAATGAAACTGATCCCATGTTCAAGAAGTTTTTTTTTTTTGCATGGATGTAAAAATCTGTCTGTCTATTCAAGATGCAACAGTGCATGTATGTGTAAAATTAAGTGCTGTATTACAGGTACCTTTGAATCTGACTGTGCATTTATCTCTTCTCTAGACTGAGGCAGCATGAACTCGGGCACAGTACAGTATTCCGGAGTGAAGTGCAGTGACGAAAATCCTAGTGTGCTTACAGACGACGAGTATAACTCCAAGAAGAAAAGATACGTGAAAAAAGATGGGAGCTGTAACATGGTTGTGCAGCACGTTCCAGAGGAGTGGCTTCTCTGGATCACTGACATCTTCACCACCCTGGTGGAGATCCGCTGGAGGGTCATGTTCTTGACATTTGCCCTCTCCTACATTTTATCATGGCTCTTTTTTGGAATTTTGTTCTGGATCATTGCATTGACCCACGGCGATATGAAAGACCCCAACAAAGAGCCATGTGTTTATGAGGTTCGAAGTTTTACAGCTGCATTTCTATTCTCATTAGAGACCCAGACCACCATTGGTTATGGCTTTCGGGGGATGTCTGAGAACTGCATGATCGCCATCATCGTAGTTACCATCCAAGATGTCATCAGTGTCTTCATTGACACTTTTGTCATCGGCATCGCAGTCGCCAAGATGGCATCTGCCCGTAAGAGAGCCCAAACGGTTGGATTCAGCAACTGTGCCCTGATCAGCTTACGTGACGGTCACCTATGCCTGTCGTGGCGGGTCGGGGACTTCCGAAGGAACCACATGGTAGAAGGTACAGCACATGCACAGCTGGTACGGCACCTGGCACACAGCACAGGAAAAGTTAACGTTACACACAAAGACCTCAACATTGAAGAGAACAACATCGTCCTGGCCACCCCAACAACCATAGTTCATAAAATCAGCCCTGGTAGTCCTCTATACAAGGTGAGCTTGAAGGACCTGAGGAAGGAGAACTTTGAGCTGGTGGTCTCTTTCACCTATACAGACGACTGCACGGGCATCCTTCACCAGACACGCACATCCTATACTCCAAGTGAGATTCTGTGGGGCCAGCACTTTCAGGAGATGATCAGGGTTTCCCGCAGGAACTACAGAGTGGACTACGCCCTGTTCAACCACACAGTTAAAGTCCTGGTCCCAGAATTAAGCGCAGAGGAGTATGACCTAAAGATGTGCTCTCAACAGCCAAAACACAAACCACTCCACATAAGTTCTCCAACGGCAGCTGTGGAATTGGTTAATGAGAATAGTCTTGAGGCAGAAAAAGCATCCACCAGCAGTGCTGTCCAAGAACACGAGCTATAACCGTAGACTTGATACATCCTGACTCTGCTATAGCACTTTGAAATCAGGCTTCCTCAAAGGGCATCACTATAAGAAATAGCCTAGCGCACTTATAGTTAGATTTAGACATAAAGGTGTGCTGTCAGTTAACAGGAAGATCTTAAAAATCCCTTCTAACACAGACAGTATCCTGGACTAGTACTGGAATATCACATTAAAGCCCTGTAGGCATTTTGGCTTTGATGAGAATCCAGTTAGAGCACTAAATTCAAAATAATATAAAAGTTTAGTTTAATTAGTATTTTATTTTTTTTATGTATATCTATGTGGCATTAAGCAGCCTTGCACAAACTAAGTATCACTTTATCACTGATGTCACAGATTTGATGGACATTACAGACTCTTCTTCAATGACCTTGAAGGTTCTTTGATATCCCGAGATGTAAAAAAGGACCTCCTTGATTAAATTATGAACCCAAACCTTCAACCTACTTAAGAGGCAATGGATCAATTATAATGACAGTGACGTTAACCGGACCAAACTGTCAGTCAGTGTGTCTCTTTGGCATTAGCTGAGTAAGTGCAGAACACTGTTCCACCTTATTGTGCAGAGTGGTTAACCTTACCGTCCAAAAAACTAATAAAATATTTTGGAAACAGAGCTCCAGTGGCAATTTTCAATATTTACACAGCATGCATCCAATTCCCTTAAGGACAATCTAATGGTTGATAAATGAAAGTTTAGATTTCATTGTGCAATGTATGACTGTTAAAAGACCTCTCCGCCTGCAACCAAACAATTCTAAAATATTGGACATCATATTTTAATATAAATTTATACATTTTAATACTTATGATATAATATATTAAACAGTTTGTATATATATATATATATATATACAATTATTTTTTTTAGAGAATTTTTTATAAATGTTTATTTGATACATATATACACACATATAAAAATCACATTTTAAAATTGTTAAACCATACACTGATGTTATCCCCTTGACCACATCCAATACAGGTGCATCTCAATAAATTAGTTAATTTCAGTAATTCAACTCAAATTGTTAAACTCGTGTATTAAATAAATTCAATGCACACAGACTGAAGTAGTTTAAGTCTTTGGTTCTTAGCACTTTGGACCACTGGGCAACAGTCCAGTTCTTCTTCTATTTAGCCCAGGTAAGACGCCTCTGATGTTGTCTTTTGTTCAGGAGTGGCTTAACAAGAGGAATATGACAATTGCAGCCAACTTCCTTGACACGTCTGTGTGTGGTGGCTCTTGATGCCTTGACCCCAGCCTCAGTCCATTCCTTGTGAAGTTCACTCAAATTTCTTGAATCGATTTTGCTTGACAATCCTCATAAGGAGTTCTCTCGGTTGGTTGCAAAATTAACTTTTCCACAACATTCTAATTTATTGAGATGCACCTGTAATTTGGCATGACAAAAAAAGTTCAGGATGTCCTCTTCAAAACAGACCAGGACTCAAAACAGTGGCATGTATGGTCTCAGAGATATTAACAAAAAACATATGTCTACTACAGTGAATAAAACTGCTGGGTCCCAGGAGGTTTTCCTGGGAAAGTGAAGTCTCCAGCCCTCCACCTTGTGGTTAGATGCAGTGCTGTCCAAGCATTGCCTCAAATTAGGCTGAAAGGTAAACAGAGGCCTGACAGCTCATGCACCACGTTTCGCCTATAAATAGTCTGTATTATTTATAGACTTGAACAAGAAAGTAACTAA
Organism: Sinocyclocheilus grahami; assembly: GCF_001515645.1. NCBI lineage: Eukaryota > Metazoa > Chordata > Actinopteri > Cypriniformes > Cyprinidae > Sinocyclocheilus > Sinocyclocheilus grahami. Next base: position 125,138 of record NW_015505417.1, on the reverse strand, counting down.
AATAAGCACTCTGCAACAGCTTCACAAATAAAAGTTTAACACGGCTCATTAGTTATGATAAGTAAGCAGTGTGTGACACGCAGCAGCCAGGAAGGGCAAAGGCCTGTGGAACACTTACTGCTGGGTTTTCATTGGACCACTTATAAAGAGAAGGAGAAACATTCCTCTGATTGAACGTTCACAATGGTCTTGAATTACTGATTCCCAACAATACAATGTACAGTCATTATATAAGATGCTGGAAGACAAACAAAATTATCTTTATGATCTTTAAAATTAGTCCTGTGGAAATGCAAACAACAGACCCTATACTATTTGTTGATCACATTTCATAATAGCAAAACCCAGAATAGCACGTATTACTTCACTGGCATATTCCCAGACTAAAGGCCACAACAGTATCTCACGTTAAATTATGTTATGCAGTATTTGTTTATTGAAATAAAATATCTTCATCTTCAATCTTTAAAGAATTGTCTGGAGCCTGATAAATGACATTCACATTGACTTTGGACTCACTATCAACAAATGAGACATAATGTGTGATTCCTATAGTATACGTGTTGAGAAGAAATACGCAACGTTACCATAAACCACAAACTAAGCTTTAAATTCTATTTTATTTCAGGAAATGGACGTTTCAGGAAATGTTCATTCTTTAACACTTGGCCGTATTAACGTTACTCGTAGTTAAATATCTGAGGTCAGTGTGAGAAATACACCATTTTATTCAGTGTACTTTACTTTTCAGTTACTAAAGTACTTTACTTTTCCTCACTCACAAACACGGGTCGCCAACTGTCGTTTTAAATCACGTTGCGATTATATTTATGACTTGTAAACAGATTATGAGCGAATGTTTTGTCGAAGTAACGTAACGTCAGACAGTGAGAAAAATCGTACTGTTGCTATGGTTACCTCCTCAGGCGAACGCGGCGTGTTTGTCAGCTCATTGTGACTAACTTGTAATGTCACTGTGGTGAAAAGGTTGTTTAAAAACTCTGCTGACACATATGCATACTTTTGAAAGAATGCATACTTTTAGACACCCACAAGCTTTTGTTTTGGGTTCCTTCGGCGGGATTCAAGCCTTAATTTGCAAGCCGCTGTGGGTCCGCGTTTCACTTGCTCTCCAGGCTGCTGAGGAGGATTGTTTTATCCGCGCGTGAAACTCTCCCTCTCTCATCGGATTGGCGGTTTTCAGAGAGGGGGCGTGGCTAGCTGTTGCGTCTTGTTTAAATGGGTTTGAAGCCTAGAAGGAACAGCACATGAGTTACCGCACGCCGCAAACAAGAGGAGAAACGTGGAGATTTTTGTTCTTATACTTCATATCAAATACTATTAATACGTTACGTGGAGAGAACAAGATCAATGAGAAGACAGTCTGGATAGTAAAACCATTCGTGGGATATTTTTATATATGATAACTTTTTCGTGTTCATTTACAAATGACTAGGTAAGGTCGCACATATATTTGCTGACATATTTTATGCAACTGTAAATAAACTCGTACTCTTTGACGATATGAACTGTTTTGTGCTATACATTTTATTTGAGAATACTGTGGCTCAGATGTTGCTCTTTCAGTGCACAAGAGACTTTTAGTGGAGTTCTCGGTTATATTTGACTTTTGATAGCAGATAGTCTAATTTAATAAAGCATAGTTTGAGAACATTGTTGAGCTCTCTATTGAAAGTTTATAGTAGACACATGATATCAGTAAAAAAAACGAGAAGCACAGTCTCAGTTTGAGCTCCATTTAATATTATTGCTGTCTAAGTGATTACTCTTATGGGATGGTAACGAGTTATTTATTTAAAAAATATGTCTGACTCTCATGTGCATGACACTTCAATGAAACATGTGAATGTGTTCAATATTTTTTTTATTTTCTCTGAAGACAAATGCACAAGGTGACACAGCATCCTGAATTTCGTATTACTTTATGCATGTAGACTATTAAGTGGTCATTCAAAAGAAAGAAACTGTGAAAAAAGATTAAGGGAATGTCTTTTCCTCCAACACCTGTTGACTTCTCCATATACCTCTCTGTATAACAGATTTGCCTTATAAAAGGAACATATGGGGTTTAGTACTGCATTATTTGCATTGTTGCATGCAACACGTGAGGTTAAATATTATATAGCGTATTATTGTTCTTAGTTGTCTTTTCTATTGAACTCAATGTTGCTAAGTATGCATTTGTCTAATATATTTGGAGCACAGCTGTGCTCAGCAGTTGTCAGGCGTCAGTCGCACAGATCCTCTTTTATGCCCTAAACACTCAGAGACTTTCAATTGGCAGCTAAATTGGTGCTTAGCTTGTTTGTCAGGTCTATGCACGCCACATAGTGTAAACTGTTAACGGTTATAATAGGGCAAAAGGAATTTCCCTAAAATATGCAACCATATTTTTGGAATATTAATCCTAGTTAGATCACTCAAAAGAATGTAGACTTTTATGTAACATTTTCCATTGGTCCTCACTGGTCCACGCCATCAAAATAAACATCTTTCCTAGATATAAACACTGCCATATTATGTTTCATGTAAGAAATAATGGCATCTATCAACCTGCTCTTTATCTGAATGTCTGTGGGGGCCACATGTGAAAAACATGTCTTTAGCAAAAACCAAAAGAAAATAAACAGCTTACTTTTGTTTTAGATGGCAGAAATGTCCTTACTAGTATATATGATAAAAAAGTAATTTCTGTTTAAATACACATTTTCTCAGGTTCTTTCCGTCTTACTCGCTTGCTGTCTTTTTCTTTCTCAAATCGTGCATCTGCTAAATAAGATCAAATGGGACCTTTTTTCAGTTATGGTTGCTAAGAACATTGAGGGCAGAATAGGAGCTTTAATGAGTAGTGTTTTAGCCCTCCCCGGGGAATTGTCACAGGGCTGTCATTATACTGCTGAGAGAGAAGATGAGGTCCCAGAGGACAAGCTCTCAAGTCAACAAGCCTCGTCTCAGTCCCTGCTCTGCACCCTACTGCAAACCATTCTTAGCTTGTTTTTACCTTTGCTGATGTTTAAGCAATAGTTCAGAATGCTATGTACATTGAGACAGTATTTGAAGAGGTTGGACACAAGAATAAATTTGATCAGAATGCATGCTGTTCTCCATCGACTAAATGAGTTCTCTTTCCTTGTTTGACTCTTAAAATGTCAAAAATCCTTTAGGGAACAGGTCTTATTTTATAGCGCTGTACTTTCATGGAAAAGATCAGCTTTTTACCTGGAATACCTGTGATGACCTTTTTGTGATGATTTGTGAATATCCTGTCATTTTATTATTGTTCAGTACACTAAAAATAGATAACATGTTAAATATACAGAGGATACTGTGAAGGTTTTGAGTAAAGCTTTCAGGAACCCACTGTTGGTGTTTTTGCCCATTTAAATTAGTCCATAGGTAATAGACATACGTGACTGAACAAAACAATTTTCCATTCACCCATACCCTGATTAGCACAGTATGTGAAAATGGGTATTATTAATGGCACTGTGGGCAAGTACACTATATGGGAGAAAGCATAAACAGACAGGTTGGCATGGCATTATCAAGTGCTGTGCTGCACTGCCTGGTAAAATGTCATTGTATTCAAGAAATGACTAAAATAAACTGACACAGGTGTTGGTAACTGAGATTGAAATTGACATGATATAAAAACACAAGAAAATTAAGTGAAATTAAGAATTATCTTCCACAACATATGGACAACAAAACTGATGATCCATAATAAAAAAATAAGTTGAAAAAAATCTCACATTTAAACAAGAAACTATTTGCTTCATGGCCTCATTTCACAGCCTCACTGATGATTTAGAGAAGTCCAACTTGGGTTCTGTTATTTTGTCCATTTTGAGTGAAGTCTTGTTGGCTAACACTGCTGTTTTTTTCCCTAAGTCCGAAAGGAATGGTCAGGGTGCTCTAAAGTTTCAAAGTATGAGTTTTTGATTAAGCACATACCATGCATCAAAGTTATTGGTATTTCATGTGATACTAAATTCAGAGGGAAATGTTAACATTATGATATAATCAGTGTACAAATTTATCAGTTCAAGCTGAGACTAGCATGAGAATTATGTGCATCACGTTTGGTCTCAGAGACTCGTGTGCTGTTAGATCCAAAAATTCAGTTCAGAGAATGTTCATGTTAAGAGAATGTTGAGTTTACAGTCTCAGCCAATTAATGTTAACGTGTATCTTGTTTCTTGTTTCTGATAGGACATTTGATCAATGATATCACCAGAGCAGATGAGAACCGAGTGATTGCCCCATCCTTGGCCCTTTCTGTCAATCAAAGGTCCAACTGGAGCAAAGAGACGCCTCCTGCGTCCGGCTCTGAACAAACCCATTTCCTGCTTGTGTTGGTCCCCGTGAGTGTTTCAAAACTGTTTCTCCAACGCTTTTTCCAGAAACTAAGACTGTTTTCCAAAGCAGAAACAGCACAGACCTCCCAGACTGAGGTGATGGGAAGTGTGCGGGCCAACCGCTACAGCATCGTGTCATCAGAGGAGGACGGTATGAAGTTGGCCACTGCTGCGGTGCCAAATGGGTACGGTAACGGGAAGGGTAAAGTCCATACCCGTCACCAGACCCAGAGCAGGTTTGTCAAGAAAGACGGACACTGCAACGTGCAGTTCATCAACGTCAGCGAGAAGAGCCAGCGTTACCTGGCCGACATCTTCACCACGTGCGTGGACATTCGCTGGCGATGGATGTTCGTTATCTTCTGCTTGGCCTTCCTGCTGTCGTGGCTGTTTTTTGGATGTATCTTCTGGCTGGTTGCAATATTCCACGGAGACCTGGATAACGACGGGCCCAAGTGTGTCTCCAACGTTAGCACCTTCACGGCTGCCTTTCTCTTCTCAATCGAGACACAGACCACTATCGGCTACGGATATCGCTATGTTACAGACGAGTGCCCCATCGCTGTGTTCATGGTTGTATTTCAGAGCATAGTCGGCTGCATCATTGACGCCTTCATCATCGGTGCTGTCATGGCTAAGATGGCAAAGCCCAAGAAGCGGAATGAGACTCTGGTGTTCAGCCACAATGCTACGGTGGCCATGAGGGACAATAAGCTGTGTCTGATGTGGAGGGTGGGCAACTTGCGCAAAAGCCACCTGGTAGAGGCCCACGTTCGAGCTCAACTCCTTAGATCTCGCACCACAGCTGAAGGAGAGTATATCCCTCTAGACCAGATGGACATTGACGTGGGCTTTGACAGTGGTATTGACCGCATCTTCTTGGTGTCACCGATCACCATCGTCCATGAGATCGACGAGGACAGCCCTTTCTATGACATGAGCAAACAGGAAATGGAGAACTCTGACTTTGAAATCGTAGTTATCCTGGAGGGCATGGTGGAGGCCACGGCCATGACCACCCAATGCCGCAGCTCCTACGTGGCCAGTGAGATCCTGTGGGGACACCGATTTGAGCCTGTCCTCTTCGAGGAGAAAAACTATTACAAAGTAGACTACTCTCGCTTTCACAAGACCTACGAAGTGCCCAGCACCCCCCTGTGCAGCGCGAGGGACCTTGCTGAGAAAAAATATATCCTATCCAACTCAAATTCTTTTTGCTATGAGAATGAGGTGGCCCTTTCAAACAAAGAGGAGAAAGAGGAAGGGACCGGGGATAGCCTGGGCCCTGGCGGGACAAACACAGACACTAGCTCAGACTCTGACCACAGCCAGGCCACCGTTCCCTTAGAACCGCGGCCTCTACGGCGGGAATCTGAAATATGACTGTGCAGAACTAGCGGAAAGGTTTTACAGACACCTCTTAATACAGGCACATTGAGCTGAACTGAGCCCCTCGGCGAGGCAGACTCAAGCTAACGGTACAGTTACGAGGAGGAATCGACAGAGAAACTGTACAAGAGTGTTCTTACGAGTATGCATGGTTAAATAAAACACAGCATAGAGGCACTGCACAGCTAGTGAAGAATGCACATCAAGGGAGAAGGAGAGAGAAAGAGAGAGTTCCCCATTTAGGTGACACTACCTTTTTAGACCGTTGCTTCTGAATGACATGAAGCCGAGAGGATGTAACTGGTTTCAAAACTTGAAAATGAGCAGGCATGTGTCCATGTGCAGTTGTTCAACGATGTAAGTATGATTCGAGCTCAGACCAATATTTTCATTCAGCCTTTTACTCATGCTGCTACCAAAGTTGATAATATTGTGGAAAATTCAGATATTAAGTTCTGTCAATTGAATTGAAAAATAAAATAAATGCTTAATATTAACAATATTAAAATTAAAATAATAATAGTTCTTAGAAATAGAATTATACAAATCAGAAAAAAACAGCCAGGAGTGTTAGTCAATGTCTTAGGTATCATTAAAAAATCCTGTTCCTACCATCTAGTTAATTATTCCATCATCCCCTCGTTTCCTTTCTATTTAAATCCACTAGCCTTCATGTGAGGCTTCGGGTATTTCTGGAACAATCTTGTTTAGGTGTGTGGGTTTAGGTGTGTGACCTCTATTTGGGAATACAGACAACTTGGTGTCTGCTCTTAAAAATAAAAAAAAAGACATTAAGTTGGAAGCCCTCCATAGTACATTTCAGGTTATCTGAAGGTTTAAATCCACTAGCCTTCATGTGAGGCTTCGGGTATTTCTGGAACAATCTTGTTTAGGTGTGTGGGTTTAGGTGTGTGACCTCTATTTGGGAATACAGACAACTTGGTGTCTGCTCTTAAAAATAAAAAAAAAAGACATTAAGTTGGAAGCCCTCCATAGTACATTTCAGGTTATCTGAAGGGAGAAATGCACAGGAACATGCCTGTTTATTGCAATATATATATCGGACAGGGTCTTTAGATCAGTATCAGAATGAGAATCACAGTCGTCATGTCCGCATGGACAAAGAGTGAACGTGTTAATGAATGTCTTTTTACAAGTGCTGCTATGTTGCATATTATAGAGTTTTAGACTTAAACCAAAGAGTATTCAAAGTGATCTTTCATAAAGAATGCATCAAATTCTTTTATTAGACGTAGGACAATAGGACAAGTCATGACGTGGAATAAAAAATATATATTTGTAAGTGAAAAGAAATGGTTTTTGTTTGTTTACTCACATATATGGTTTATTTTTGTTGATTATTTTCTTATTCAAAGCCAAATGTGTATAAGACAAAGACTATGAATAACAAAGCCCATTGGAAATAAGAGCTACAGGTTAGCCTACCTTATTTTCAAACCCTCATTTCCATCCCATAACTTCATTCAGTGTTACCGTAGTTTAGTGCTACATGAGTGTTTGGGTTGGAAAATGTTGCTAGAAAACCTTTAGATTTAAGGTTCTATTTGCATGGATTACATATAGTTTCATTTACAGACTGCGTGAGTGTATATTGGCCGAATGGTTTGGGTTCTATTGGAAAGAAACAGGACAGAAAACAGAATCCACTCTCCCTTCTGACTTTAAACCTCTCTAATAATTAATTATTTCTCAATCAACTCTAACCTCTCGTCTTGCCTGACAAACTGCAATACAACCCTAATGACTTGTTTGGCAGGTGTACCAAGGACTGGGTATGTAGACTGAGATCATGGTACTGTGATCCAATGACAATCAGAACACAGAATCTGAGCTCAGAACCGCACTTGCACACAAAATGTGCTCCTGAGATATCACTTGACGTTTGATTGTGATGTCTTAACGTGTCTCCTCTCACCCTTGCTTTTTCTTAAATACCTGAAGTAACCCAAAATAGCCACTAGAGCATGTTCTTTGGAAAGCTCTATAAAAGGAGACAATAAAATTAGGGGCTATTTATTTTGAAAATGCTGCGTGTTATGCAGCTGTGTTAAACATACAAAAGAGTATAAATTGCTATCAATGCTGTGTCGTCCATAGCTTTTCTTTTTTTGTTTTTGGCATGTCATTTTTTTAAGAGACACTTGATGAACAGCCAAATACGCAGTGCACCTGGTTCTCACCGGGCTACTGTTGGCTCGTTCGAAGAAAATGCTCCTTTTAATGACTGTGGGTCTATAGGCAGTGTTTCTTTCTCTCTGTTGTAAATATCCCCATATTTTATGCAGTCGTTTTTGTATCAGTCTTCCCTATTGTACTGAAAGAAAACAATGGAATGTACAGATTTTTATATTATGATTAATATTATTGTTGTTCTTATTATAATAATTATTATTGTACATGCTATTTTATTTCATTTTTCAATAAAACGAGATTGAATGGTCAAAAGTCACTGTGTTCCTTGGGTAACTTGGATTGGTAAATTCTTTAAATAAACATTGGAAACACTGGAAAGTATAATATTTTTTAAAGCCATCCTAAAAATACACATTCTCTAATTTATTGATGTTTCTTCATTTTTATTTACTTTTATTTAAAAAAAAATTATGTTTGTTATATTATGGTAACATTAAAACTGTCTTTTTATGCTACTTTTAGAATGCATTTATACATAAATTACCTTGTTTTACCTTGTACCAGGCCCAGATTTTTAATCTTATAATTAATTATGATAAATATAAATAAATAAAATAATACGATCATTTCGGTACTTATTGTCTAAAAATGATTTCAATAATTTTTTATTGAAATCATTTTCAAATGCTAGCTTAAATTACACTTAACAAGACAAAAAAATCAGCCATATTATTTCAAAAATGTAATTTCCACCACAGAATGTTATCAAATACAAAACTACAAAACATAATCGGGGATGTGGTGGAAATGTTGTCAAAAAATGACAATTCTTCTGTGACACATTTACATTCACTGATATATATATATTATCAGTGGATAATTCAAATAATAATTAGACAATGAAAAGTATCTTTAAAGAGAGTTCATGTTCTAAATGTCTACAGGACTAAAAGTGCTCATAGTTGAAGAAACACCCTTATATTTTATTTTCCATCTCAGTGGGTTCATGTCTTTTATCTACCTATTTATCAAAAATGTCTTTGGGGTCAGCTGTATCCCAGGCCAGGTCATGGCCACAACTTACGTAAAATAGCCTGTTACTGTGAGATATAAAGCAGAGGCTAATTATCCTCACAAAAAACTCACTCACTTCATTTCTTTTAACTCAAAGCAGCTCTTTGCCACATCTTGGCACACCTGTAGAAGCAGATAACTTAAAGTGAACAAAAGTATTACAGACAGAGTTAAGTGAAAAGCAAACGCTTGTGAAAAACCTGCGGTGCAATTGTCAATGAACTGCTGGGGTTGACATCTAGAGCTTTCAATGCTTTAAAAATGATCTCCATCAACATGGCATTTCTTTTTTCATAAGTGCTACTAACTTTAAAGGACTCACTTTCACTCCCTTTGTTAGTGAAAGGAAATTAGATCTTAAGTAATACCAAATAGGGATGACTGTCATGCTCTGCACATCCAGGACAAGATTTGTGTTTAAGAAAAATGATGGAGAAACTCGATTCAGATTGGTGCCATGGAAAATATCTCTATACACAGGAGGCTTGAGTGACACTAATGTCAGCTGAGGTAGCCTGGATTTTTGGAGCAATGGAAAAGGAAGGAACTAAGTGTGTGTGTGTGTGTGTGTGTGTGTGTGTGTGTGTGTGTGTGTGTGTGTG
>NW_015505417.1:101691-115495 GCF_001515645.1 Sinocyclocheilus grahami | reverse complement strand
AAGAAAAAGGAAATAAGTGTGTGTGTGTGTGTGTGTGTGTGTGTGTGTGTGTGTGTGTGTGTGTGTGTGTGTTTGAATGTGTGTCACCTCATCTGCTCTGTTCATTAATACTCATTAGCAGATCGTCTGATGATGTAGATAGGGACAAGAAGAACAATAAGAGAGAAGGACAATATGAAAAAAAATTTCATGAAAAAAGACTTTTCATACTGTATAATATTAAGGATTTTTTCAACTGCATTAGCGTTAAAGATGACTAAGATGTTGTAACTTGGTCCTTGGTCTTAAAGCATGGCACCGGACATTGTATTAGTTGTCTTCAATATTTCAAAATTAAACATTTACATGTTTTAAACATGAATGACTAGTACACTGGAAAAACAACAAAAAGTAACAAAAGCAAAAATACCAAAACAGACCAGCAAAAATGTAAATAAATAAATAAAAACATTTGAGTATCATTGATACAAATAAGCTACAGTTTTTATTAATAATCTGAATTCGTTTTTTTTATAATCTGTTTTCATTTTAATTTTAGTTAAAGTTTTAGTCATTTTTGTAGTAATTTTTTGTATTTTCTTCAGTAATTTTAGTAATTGTTGTCTTTATTTCATTTTTATTTTTTAATGTCTATATAGTTTTCATTAATTTTATTTCAGTTTTAGTTTCAGTTAATTTTGTAAATCAACATAAACTAAATGAAAATGAGAAATGTTGTCTTGGCAAGTAAAATATTTAATTTCAAGTAACAAAATTGTTTTATGGTTTCAGTTTTAGTTTTTATTAACAGTAGTTAACAGTAACCCTGATGGGAACATATGTGCCAGCATAATTCTGTGAAAATTATGCAGACATACTGTAATTTTACAGCAATATGATGGATCTACACCATATTTCAAGAAAGAAATAGTATACAGTTGTTTATTTAAGACTGAATATTAAATTGTAAACCAGATTTAGATTTATATTAAATTGTAAAATAATTTTTATTATAAATTGACTATGAAAGTACAGCAATTAGAAGCCAATAATATATTGTAAATGCACAAATATTTTACTATATAGATGCATGAATTATGCAAACTGGAAGATTTCATTGGAATGAAAGACAAATGAAAAAGGTATTGTATAGATTTGAAAGAAATTAAAGTTTAAAGATTATTTGAAAAATGACTAAATCTCACACAGAAGGGAGGCTTTAGACCGTATGGGACAGGCTGCTGCACTGGTGGAAAAATAAAGAGTAGGGTGTCAACCCTTTTCCGGTCACACCATTTAATATTCCATTTATTTATTGAATTATTCATTTAATACGGTGACCGGGAAAGGTGCTTTGAGTCTGTGCTTCCTGTCGGAAGGGGTCACATTGTTGGGCAAGATTCATGAGTAACACTTAGTAGGTGACTTTTTTCCCATTCCACTTCTATAACTCCACCTGCGTTTTTTAGATTTCTCGTGAGAGTCGAGCATGCTGCAACAAAGCTTCAAGAGACCTCATGACTTAAAGGTTCTGAAAAGGTTTTTGTTTAAGCTCATTTATTTAGATTGAAAAATCCATATTCTTCAGTCAATTACAGAAATGCATCAAAGCAACCCAATATGATAAATAATTAATTCCTGATGCCATCTAATGCATTTTTATTATTTATTCCCCCTCCCCTGAGCTTACGTACTTATGTTTTCAGACATGATTTTGCCTCAAAAACAGGTATCATTTACATTTTTGGTTTAGTTTTTATGCTTTTAAAATGAAATAAATAGTATTTTTTTTTATTAAATTTTAGCATAATAATTGCATTTTAGAATGTGTGCATATGAATATAAATATATAATTGCCTGAATATAAAATTGTCTGTTTGTATGTGTTGCCTGTATTGTTTTAGCTTTTGAAGGAAATATGATGCAAATGCACATACAAACACAAATGAATATACTATCATAATTACTAGTATATGCATTATTAAAGCAGGTAGTGAACAGAATTTTTTCTGGAGATGTTTCTGTACATTTTCTAGCAATCATGGCAGCATTAAAGTATCACAGTATTCTGCTGCATCCTCCACAACTCATGCTCAGAATAGGCCTGCAAGACCAGGAATTGCTAGCTAATTGTGTTCCACACTAATTTTGTTACATTACATGATTTGGATAACTTCTTTAGAGAGCATCGGCCACTAAATCAGTGCACGTGCAAGTAAACAGTGCTATCAGCGGCCACAATTTTCCCCCAGAATGTTTTCATAGCAGAATGAACCTTTGTATCTCAATAAGATCAAGGAAAATGTTATTACTCATGTTATGACCCATTTAATCGTTTTATTTATCCCATATGGAAATATTAAAGTGCCTTTTTACAGTGGTATTTAAAAGTTTTTTATTTAAGGAATCTAACCAACAATGAAATGTCCATGAATTGGTTAATGATTTTGAGGTCTGGTTTATCTAGAAAAGGATCTGCGTGTATCAGTCCACAAACAGGTGATTTCTTTTAAGATTTTCTGCCCAGCTGTGATCTGAAGGGAGGGTAAACAATGCTGAACTCAGAGTCCCCTGTCCAGGCAACACAAAACAATCCGTGTACCAAACTATCACCGGAAAAAAAAACCTTCTAACAAGCCACCGTCTGGGAAACTGCTCTATCAGACACTCCGAGCTCTGCTGTAAGCCTGTGATCCTCACGCTGTTGTGTCTGTTTATTGAGCACACTATTCCGGTTTAACACGATCTCTCGCTCTGCAACGGCATCCTTCAAAAAATAGCTCAAATTCTGTCATACTGAAAACATGTAGAGTGCAATTTCACAACTAACAGTTACAGGAAGTATGCAGGACATGACAGAACATGAAACAACATGGAACATGGATTTAAACAATCAGCGCTGTTCAAGCTGATGACATGAAATCTTTCACTTTCACAGCAAACCCCCCAATAATAAGTGAAACAAGAATTTCACACTGTGAGGTCGGAACAGATCAAGAAACATAGTTGTGAGAAAGTGAGAAATAAAGAACAAGAGAACAGAAAACACCAAATCCACAGCACATACCGTGAATGATTTATTGGATTAAGAATTGCAAAAATGTAATTGAAAGATAATAAACTTAACTTGAACTTTCCTTAGTAGGGCAGAAGATAGGGCCTGATACTAATTTTTTTGTTTTTTTTCAACAAACAGTCAGTAACCAAAGCGTCATTTGTGAGATTTTGTACATTTCTACTTCTAACTATTAACATGAATAATATAAAATTATATCATAACACTGTCAGTCTGACACGTCAGAAAAGAGCTGTTGTAATTTCATCAATACGCAAAAATGTAATTGAAAGATAATAAACTTAACTTGAACTTTCCTTAGTAGGGCAGAAGATAGGGCCTGATACTAATTTTTTTGTTTTTTTTCAACAGTCAGTAACCAAAGCGTCATTTGTGAGATTTTGTACATTTCTGCTTCTAACTATTAACATGAATAATATAAAATTATATCATAACACTGTCAGTCTGACACGTCAGAAAAGAGCTGTTGTAATTTCATCAATACACACACACACACGCACGCACAAAGACTAAAATTAATACATAAAACAGTTTCTCAATTAGATCTAAAAGAACATTTTGAAATCTGTGGAATTCTGAAACATTTGCAATTCTCAGAACCTTTGGAATTTTGTCTGTCTGTTTTTCTGATGTAAGTTCTCCATTAGAAAAAAGAAGAAAAGGACCCTGCTGTCGCTGGGCAGCATGAGTCATTTTTAGGGTCTTTCTCAGAAACCCTTCTTTTAATACCAGTCTGCTATGGTTTGTTCTCTATGGCCTTAGTGGCATGTCAGTAAGCTCATTCATCCCCATGCCCTGCCATATTATTTGTTAATGAGAATAACTTGGCATAACCTGTGGTGGGTGGGAGATTTGTTCCTGATATGGGTTCAACAAATTTTCCATGAATATTGCATGACTAAAAAACAGCTGTTGAGATGAATAATGCAACATTCGATACACCTGTATCAGGGGATGTCACCTATAACTGGGCTGAATAGCATGTGATGCAACCATGCAAATATTCATGAGATCTAATTATTGAAAGTTTCAGAGAATAGGAGGTATTTCTGTGAAAGCTCAGCAGAAACTGATGGCGCAACATAAATTCCCTGAAGTTTCTAGCATCTGTCAGGTGAATAACGCCCCAGGCTGCAAGCTGTGTCCTGCAAAATGGATTTTACTGGTACTTGCAAAATTCTGCAAAAGTTTGTCACACTGGTAATGTATTATACAAATCGTTTTTCCTCCCAAAGTTTGTTGGTAATGGGAAAGCAGTGCAGAATTTAAGGAATGGTACCAAAACGTGTAGCGTAAAGAACTTGCAAGAACATAACCAGCTCCAAAAGACAATGATACCCAGTTTTACACCAATGCCCAAAACCGTGCATTCCATTTTAAAGCTTCCGTTATAAAGGCCAAATGCACTGATACTCAAACGTTTAATTTCATGTTCCGTCTGCTCTATTTCACAGCATCCTGTTAAGACCAAATATTTAGCTCTGGCTCAAAGACCTTATAGCTCTATATATCAGTTATAAAACCAGATGATACCTGGACAATTTTTACACTTGACAGTAAGTGACAGCCTCATAAAAGAGAACATTTAGAAAATTTTTGCACCTTTAGACATTTGGGAATGTCTGCGGAATTTCACTGTGTTCCCTTCAATCAGATTTAAGGAAACCTTGAAAGACACCACTGTCAAGAATGTTAATCTAAGGGGAAAATTGTGTATATATTTAATATAAGACCCACTAAAACAGCCTGTAGTACTATTTCTGCGGAACAGGGCATGGCCTGCTTTTTTGTTTGTGTGTGTATCCCTCTAAACAAACATCCTCACATTTCCTCTCCTGTGTCGGACGGAATTAGCCCTGATGGACAGGAGATAGACCTGGCGCATATAGATATGACCTTGACGGGACAATCACACAGTGTGAAGCAGAGTTCAGGCCTTTAGCAGCTGGTCTCTGGTAGACGATCTGGACCTGGCATGGGGTTAAAACCAAACAAATGTTCCCCTGGTCGCTCACAGTTATAAACTGCAGCTTTTAGATTCGGGATGGAATAAGAACCGGTGATGCAGAAATTATTTTGATTGGTATTTTCAAGTCAGTGTTCTTCAAGGGATATGAGAGGATTTGTTTTAGGTCAACATTTTCCAGCAAAAACAAGGCATGTCTGATTTTAATTTAATCTTGAGTCTTTTTGTGGTTGCCACAACATTCTTTTACTAGTTCAAGAGAACAGTTGTGATGGCTCTCAACATCCACTGACCTGCAGGCTGGAACGAAGACTTGTCATGACCTTAAATGTCATTTATCTCTCCAGACATTTTCTGATCTAGATGGGGTTATTTGCTCACTGAGTCATCTCTCCCATCTCCTGGGTCACTGGGGTAATGATGGTGAAGAGACAATGAAGTTGTATTTTTCCATTCATCTATCCCACTATAATAATCCTGACTGAAATAGATCTGTGTCGTAGGGAGAATTTAGCCAGCGCTGGGCAGCTGCACTATTATAGCTCAAGTGTTAATCCCACATATCTTTATAGTCTGATAAAGACACTGAAGATTGTGAAATTCCAAACTTGAATGCACATCCAGCTTTTTTTTTCTTTTTCATATAATGTAAGCTACACCTTGAAAGCAGTGTAAGATTCTTTGCATAAACGTGTCTGCCGAATGCATAAATGTATGAATACTTGTTAAGAATGTCCTGTAAAGTATGTTTAGGGCCTTTCCCTTACGGAAAAATAACCTTGGTTTATTGTAGTAAAAGTAGAGTAACCATGGGTTTTTGGTGTATCGATTACCATTTGTATAACCACAGTTTTACTACAAATACCATGGTTCAACTATGGTTAGCATAGAAAACCCATGGTTAATTTGTGGTTACCATATATTATGTGGTTACCATATAACCATGATTTTTTTTTTTTTATTATTATTTTTTTTAATAAAACCATGATTAAGTTTTGTAAGGGTTCCTTCACGATTTTTCCTAGAAGTGTGTCTGTTTCAGTTCAGATTCATTCAGTTCAAATATTTACACTTTGGTTTAACCAGAGCAACAATAACTGTTTGACATCATCTCCAAAACAGCAGAATAAACACTGTTGTCATGTCTCTGTCCTCATCCTGATCTAGTAATGCTAGACGTACTTCAGGAAAAGGGAAATAATTTTTTTGTCATGACCATTTGGTCCCATGGTCAAATACTTGTGTATTTCGAACCGCAGAGTCACTCAGAATGACAAAGCATGTGAGGTTCTACAGCTCCATCTCCTTCTATGTGCACAGCCCCATCTAACGACAGGCAACCAGGAAGAGCCATCATCATCATCATTATCGAGCTCATGCTAATTTAATCCGGCCACCCTCCAGTCTTTTTTTAGAACATGACACAACCCCCTTCCTACTCCACTAGTGAGATTACATGTTGCTAACTGAATTTCTCTCCTTTCTTCAAGTTTGTTTCTTATTATAGCTGTAACGTAAAAAAAATACAGTAATGCCACATATCAAAAAATAACAACCACAGTAATGTAGCAAACTCACGTTATAAAATCAATAGGAAGCACATTTGCCTTAGTGACTAAGCAGCACGTTTAAAATGTGTCATATGTAGCTCAATGCTGCATGACTGTACAAACGCATGAGCAGTTATTAGATTATGTATGAGTGCTTGCAAGGACACAACATTTATCAACATGTTTTCGAAGGCCTTGCTGCCAAGGGGAAAAATCAAAAGCATCAAAAGAACATCACTTTTGGGAAAAAGCTCATCTTGCGCATTTATTAACACACTGCAGACACATAAATACAAGGTACTTATTCGGTCCTTGGAAACAGAGGATTAGGAAAACCACCTGTTGTACTCATAAATAGGGTTATGCAACATTTTATGTCTGAGTGCGCTCTTCCTACCAAGGTAGCATTACACAGCATTAAGTGTGGTCTGATTTAAAATAGCCGTGTCAGAACAGTGATTTGTTCCTCACATCACACACGTTGCCGACACTGATGTATGGATGGATGTGGGGCGAATGACAGAAATTTCAGCCACCAACCTGTTGCGCTCCATCTCCTCCTCATCTGCAGTAAGTACGTGAGATCTCTAGACTTATCTCTAACCGTATCACATAGTGTTCATGCCAACTGGGCTTTTCCTGAGGTTAGTAATGGCTGTGATTACAGCAGATTGCTGAGTTGTCACATCAGCACATCTAATTAATGCTAATTTGCTAAAACAAATGAATTAAAAATTCAGTAGCCTTCAATGTTTCTCTTTGAAGCAAGAAATGAATGCTAATTTGGTAACTGCACTGCAAATTTTAAGCACGAGCAGAATTATATATGAAAAACTGAAAATCATACTGCAAAGACTTTTGAGGACATGTCTTTTTTTAAACTATGCCTTTAATTACCATAAGTGCAGAAAATCTAAATATATTCTTTAAGAAATTCTCTCCAGTGCTGAGTGCTTGACGAATGTTACAATTTAAAGGGATAGTTCACCCTAAAATTACAATTCTGTCATCATGTTCCAAACCTTTATGACTTTTTTTCTTTTCTGAAACATATTTAGAAGATTTAGAGAAACAATCACTTTCATTATGCGGACAAAATCATGCTTTTTTTTTTTTTTTGTCCAAGTCATACATAACAGAGTAAACTAAAGATGGTTACAAAACCCTTTCGTTGTTCTCTCTGAACTAGGTAAATAATGCTAATTTGCTAATTGCACATTTTAAGCAAAAACAGAATTATTCACATGGAAAGAAATACTTTTTAAAATACTTATTCACCAGTGCTTATAGGACAAATGTTGGGCAAATGTTAAAATTGAAAGGGATAGTTCACCCCAAAATGAAAACGTATACTCACCCTCATGTCGATTCAAACCTGTATATGAAATTTTTTTTTCTGTGGAACATAAAAAAGCTATTTAAAAGAACGCTAACTAAATACTGCCTTTTTCATACAAGTCACACAGGTTTGCAAAGACTTTTGTGGGCATGCAAATAATTACATAATTTTAGGTAAATTGTCTTTAATTACTTTCATATGGTATCTTTAGTTTATCTAATAAAGTAAACTAATAAAGATAGTAAAACACACTTCAGTCTCTCTCTTTGAAGCAATAATTGGCACCTAGTCTGTGCTGTGTCTATGGTGTGTAAACCGGTGGCCAGATCCCTGACAGCTGGGATCACAGAGCCAACAGTGTGGGTGGATCACGTCAAACAAGAGGGGTCATGAAGGGTCAGGAATTTCATGAACAATAGGAAGAGCTTATGCTGTCTGCAGGAGCCTGGCATGCTTTTGATGAAAATATAAAATGAGGATGTGTTTATTGCAGCAGTTTGGTTGCACAGGTAGCAGCAAGTTATTTTCAAACCAGTGTTGATTAGCTTTGGATCGTATGACTTGATTTTTTTTTTCTCAAAGAAAAGAAAAACATTTAATTTTTGTACCATTTTTGTGATTTGCATCCACTAGAAATGCTCTCATTGTGACTCAGGTTGGATTTTGTGATTAAAAACCAGACAAAAGCTAAATTAAGCACCTCTTACAAATGAATCCAATCTTTGGGACAGATCTGAAAAAGATGTACGGCAGCTATCAGCTCAGGCTCATGCGCTAGAGTTGTTATTTTCTTTTACATGGCTCACTGCTCGCAGACTAAATGTTTAAAGTGAAAACAGATTCATCAGCAATGAGGGACTGTTATTCATCCTGCCCAAGTGATGCAACAGGACCTGACTTATAAAACAAATGTTGACTACACATCTAAATAAACCTGTGAATTTAATTTGGAGGTGAAAACATGTCATAGATTGTCATTTTATATGGCACCATATCACTGCAAATAATCTGCACTGTATTAGAATATCATGTATAGGCCTATGAATTCTTGACAAAAGAAAAAAAAGCCTATAAGCATATATACTTATATATATGACCCTGGACATAAGTGTCTTGTGTCATAAGTGTCATAAGTGTTTTTAAATTGAGATTTATACATCATCAAAGCTGAATAAATAAGCTTTCCATTGATGTATGGTTTGTTAGGATAGGATAATATTTGGCCGAGACACAACTATTTGAAAATCTGGAATCTGAGGGTGCAAAAAAATCCAAATATTGAGAAAATCGCCTTTAAAGTTGTCCAAATGAAGTTCTTAGCAATGCATATTACTAACCAAAAGCCAAACATTTAAAATGATTAAAAATGTGTAAAATAAATTAGTATTGATAACAATTATAAATGGTTAGTTTGCACATTTTTTTGTGCACTGTTGATTAAGAATTGTAATGGAACTTGCCAAAAAATTTAAATAAAATAATAACAGTTAAAAAAATAAATAATAATAATAATTTATTTGGTTTATGAGGAGAAACACTTAACTCTTAACTACTGATGCAAATGCTTTCCTCTTCATTATGTTGCATTAGTGCAAAAAAAAAGTTGTATTCAGTAAGTGAAAAAGATTCAGAGAAATATTAAATTGTCCTGCAAGTCCATTTTATTCCAATCAAAATTACTTGAATGCACATCATGTCATAATTACGATTTCTGAACTCATGCATAGGAATTTCTCAGGAACCACTGAACTTGCAGGAACACCAGACTTCATTTCCAAGAACTTTACATATGCATTTAAAAATTAGATTTCTAAAAGATTCTAATGCATGACCATTCTTATTGCTTTACTCAAGGCAATACATGTAGTATTTTTGCATGGGTTATTCCTGTCAGTTTGCTGACACGTTTTTTATTTATGAGGAGGAGAAGCCATTCCCAAAGTATACCCTTACAGTAAATGAGCAGCATTTTGGAAAACCCAGCCATTAAACTGACCTGAATTTAACACTGACCCCCAGCTAACCACATACATAGCAAATTAGCATGTGTGAGTTTCGTTGCGATTGTAACGGCTGGTTGTTTGTCTAGGGCTGCCCAGTTGTGAATGCATGTCTGTTTATAATTATAGGTGTGTATGTGTCAGTCAGTGTGAGAATTTATCACTCTTTCTCACATGCGTTGGCAGAGTCTGAGCCGAGCTCCATTTGACATCCGCAGGATTCTGGGCATCTCTCAGCACACACTGTCTTTTTGGAGGCCCACACACTCTCTCTTCAACCTTCTCTCTTGGTCTCTCTCTGGCTTTGATATCAAACCGGGTTGCCCACAATGCATTTGATAATTTTATCAACGGTGACAACAGTCGCTTAGGCCAGAACAGGTGCCAGTCAGTACTAAAACCTGAGCTTGGATAATGTCAAGGACATGCAGGTTTCTCGATGTATGCGTGAAGCCATTCTGGAAGGATTTCGAGCAATGAACTTGCCCTTCTAATGCTGGCCATCTCGAGCTTAATGCAAAGCTGACGGACTGATCCTCAATGACAGTAAACAACACGTAGGTCAGGCTGCTGAGAGACTGCCTACTTTAGAATTTAATAAACCTCTCCCAGCCAACGTATATACAGTGCTGCTTGAAAGTTTGTGAACCCTTTAGAATTGTCTATATTTCTGCATAAATATGACCCAAAACATCATCAGATTTTCTCTTGTCCTGAAAGTCCTGGAAGTATACATAGAGAACACGATCAGACAAATGAGACAAAATTGTTTCTTTGTCATTTATATATTGAGAAAAATGATCCATTGTTACATATCTGTGCAGTGCAAAAGTATGTGAATGCTTTAAGTATCTGATGTGACCCAATTTTACAGCAGTAACTGCAGGTAAAGTTTCTTGTAACTGCTGATCAGTCCTGCATAACATCTTGTACTGTGATGTTATGGGCTTCCTCCTATGAACTGCTTGCTTCAGCTCCTTTCACAACCTTTCAATTGAATCAAGGTCCAGACTCTGACTCGGCCATTCCAAAACATTAACTTTGTCCTTCTTTAACCATCCTTTGGTAAAATGACTTGTGTGCTTGGGGTCGTTGTCTTGCTGCATTACCCAGTTTCTCTTGAGACTCAGTTCTCGGACAGATGTCCTGACATTTTCCTTCAGAATTGGCTGGTATAATT
Organism: Sinocyclocheilus grahami; assembly: GCF_001515645.1. Taxonomy (NCBI): domain Eukaryota; kingdom Metazoa; phylum Chordata; class Actinopteri; order Cypriniformes; family Cyprinidae; genus Sinocyclocheilus; species Sinocyclocheilus grahami. The sequence goes on along the minus strand of NW_015505417.1, from coordinate 104,405 downwards.
CAGAATTCATTGTTCCATCAATGATGGTAAGTCCCAAACCACGATACTACCACCACCATGTTTCACAGATGGGCTAAGGTTCTTATGCTGGAATGCAGTGTGTTCTTTTCTCCAAACAGAACACTTCTCATATAAACCAAAAAATTCTATTTTGGTCTCATCTGTCCACAAAACATTTCTCCAATAGCCTTTGGCTTGTCCACATGATCTTTAGCCAGCTGCAGGCGGGCAGTGATTTTCTTTTTGGACAGCAGTGACTTTCTCCTTGCAACTCTACCATGCACACCATGGTTGCTCAGTGTTCTCATGATGGTGGACTCATGAACATTAACATTAGCCAATGTGAGAAAGGCCTTTAGTTGCTTAGAAGTTACCCTGGATTCCTTTGCAACCTCGCAGACTATTACAAGTCTTGCTTTTGGAGTGATCTTTGTTGGTCGACCGCTTCTGGGGAGGATAACAGTGGTCTTGAATCTCCTCCATTTCTACACAATCTGTCTGACTGTGGATTTATGGAGTCCAAACTCTTTAGAGATGGTTTTGTAACATTTTTCCTGCCTGATGAGCAACAACAACTCTTTTTCTGAGGTCCTCAGAGATCTCCTTTGCTCGTGCCACGATTCACTTCCACAAACATGATCAGACTTTCATAGATCCCTGTTCTCTAAATAAAACAGGGCAGGCACTGTTTGTTCCACTGTTTGAAAACACCTCTGAACAGATGGACTCTAATTTCACCCTCAAATTAACAGTTAATCATAGAGATTCACATACTTTTGCACCGCACAGAAATGTAACACCGGGTCATTTTTCTCAATAGATAAATGACAAAGAAAATAGTTTTGTCTCATTTGTTTGATTGGGTTCTCTATGTCTACTTTCTTGATAAACTTGACACGTATGTATTCATGTTCAAACTGAATCACTCCCACTTGTGCACATCTTTGTGACTGTGGAAAATACACTGATCGTATCGGAGCACCAACAACTGTTCTGCCAGCTAATTTGGAGTTCCTTAGAGACTGACTTAACCACCGGAGAGAGGCAGAGAAAGCGAGAAAGGTGATACTGGTTAAAGAGACACAGAGGGAGATAAATCTACTGATGTTCAGTTACAGAAAGACACAAAGAGAAAGACGCTAGAGGCAGATACACAGATCTAGAATACAGAACGAATAATAGAGAATGATAAAAAGGTTTGGGGGTGCTGTATGAAGAGGTGACAGAGGCATGTGGATAATAAATACATGAATAAAAGAATAGGTCATCTTTAAATATCTGATAAGCCCTGAGTAAAGCCTGAGGTTTGTAATTACATACGAGCATGAGAACAGGCCTGCGCATGTTTTATTCACCTCTTTGATATGATCTATATATATTACAGGTCACCTTTTCATACTCATTCTATTCTGGAAGTCTTTCACTCAATATTGAATTTATTTTCATAATTTAGGAAAAATATATCTGCACACTAATTATCTAATATTTTACTGAACAACGGCAACATTTTTACCTAAATACAATTGTATATGATTATCAAGTGAAATATTTTTACCTGAATACAATTATATATGCATATAAAAAATTATAGCATTACTTTTCATTCACATTTTTGATATGATCTATATATAATACAAATCACTTTTTTACTCTATTTTATCATTCTAAATGTCTTACACTCAATATTGAAACATTAATATAATATAATATAATATAATGTTGTTTAATGTTTATGTTTTATTATCAATTTGACCTATTCTGAATTTGTAAAATAAAGTTAAATGTTAAATGCAATTTAATATCACTTAAACACAAGATATCAAATAATATCTCATGTATTTCATGTTGTCACATTTGCTGACCATTTGAACCTCATGATAGAGACCATTCAGTTAAAAAATGTTCTTTCAATTCTTCAGCTGCGTGTATTATGTAGGTGTAAATGAGAGACACAGGCCCCCTCTGGACCACCTCTCAGATGTCAGTGAATCATCATCTGAACTTGTCGTCATTGGCTCCGTGCAAAAGTGGCACCAAATGAACCAAGGCCTCCTCCACTCTTCCACCAATTAGCCATCCAATAATAGCATAGACAGCGCCACGGCAACACACAGTCTGCCACGATTAGGGCTGAGGAGTGGGAGGGTAAGAACAAGGTGAGGTAAGCATAATAACAATAAGCAGTCACACGTGAAGCTGATATATTAGAGAACATATTCAAATAGAATGACGCACACTCAGACTTTGCTTAACTTGACTGACAATGCTGGATTATATGAAACAAAACTTTTCTGACGCAAAAAGCTTGCACGGACATATTCACACATGCAAACACACACTCATGTTTGGCAGATGAGAACAGGAGCATCTTGTACAATTTTGGTAAAGTGTCCCTACATTACAGGCATGAGGTAGATTAATGGCGACATGTCAAGCGGTTTTAAGCACTAATGGTTTGGTGTGAGTGTTTGCTCCCATCACCTGACCTTCCACTGCTGTTCTCACCATCAGCTGAATCTCGCTTCCATCAACCACCACACACACACACACACACACACACACACACACACACACACAGCCATAGCAACCAGTCTCAAGGGAGGTCAGGTAAACACTGCACTAACCAGCCCTCTGGAGAGAGAGAGAGAGAGAGAGAGAGAGAGAGAGAGAGAGAGAGAGAGAGACACTGTGAAAAAAAGCCCAGAAAGAGGGGG
>NW_015505417.1:74515-101552 GCF_001515645.1 Sinocyclocheilus grahami | reverse complement strand
AAAAGAGATATGGTAAAGAGTGATCTAAAGAGAGCGAGAGAGAGAGAGAGAGAGAGAGAGAGAGAGAGAGAGAGAAACTGTGAAGAAAAGTCCAGAAAGAGGTGGGCCAGTGAAAGTGCTCTAATGGCTTACATAATGCATAATGCCACTTTTTAACCGAGTCATTATAACCATCAGGCTGAATGCTAGTATTTGACCTGTACACTTTTGATGCCTGCTGAAGAGATGAAAAATAGATGCATTTACTTGCAAGTCACTTAAACAAAAAGCAAATGCAAAGCATGATTATCATGCATGACGTGTACTTGCAGACAAAAACACAGATGCCAGGAAAGCATGCTTTAAAGCTTTTCAGAAAACGGACAGCTGTTCATATACTACAATATATATAAATGTAATACATTACCAAGCATAACACACATGTACCTCAAAAATATATTGTAATGCAAATAGCAGAAAAGTTTAAAATGTAGTCCAAAAATCTGAGACCACTATTGTAAATGGTTTTGTTTTATTTTTGCATATTTAAAATGTTATATAATACATAAAAACACAAAAGTATAATAAAAAAATAAATTAACACTTTTTATTAACACTAATTTAGAAAAGATGCATTAAATTGATCGTTGAAATAATTCAATTGTACATTGAAATGTACAAAAGATTCTATTTTGAAATCAATGCTGTTCTTTTGAGCTGTTTTCAACTGAGAAATGTTACTTGAACAACAGTTCATGAAAATTCTAAATAAATACAATTTTAAAATATATTAAAATAGAATAGAGTTATTTTAAATTCTAATAATATATTACAATTTCACAGTATTGTAATCAAATAAATGCAGTCTTGCTGAGCATAAGAGACTTTATTCATAAAAATCACAAACTTTTGAATATATAAGTATATATATATGTCTGAACCTGTTCCACAATCACAATCTTTGATGATATTCCATGTGTTTTCAGACTTTTGGACCCTGTTACACATGAGATTGTAATTGACCACTGGAATAAGCTGCATTGTATCATATTTGTCAAATGACAAGGCAATTCTGCTGATATTAACAGCTCACTTGAATTTTCCATCAATTGATATCACAGTATGCTATATTAATTTCCTGTTGAGTACCATTAGAAAATTAGAATAATAAAACCCTTAAGTAAATGTTTGCACTGCTGGTCATTCTGAGAAGTGCAGCAAATGGATTGAATTTATTGATACCCAACACCACGGTGTGACTGCAGTGGATATTATTTCAGTGGAGACAATCACACCGCTGAATGAAAATGTGCTTTTGAAACTGAGTGGCTCCAGAAAATACAGTATATAGGGATAACACATATTGCACTGAAACACTCCGATAAGATCCATCTTATTTACACAAGCCTCTGTTGATAAATGAAAGAGCTTTTCCATGCAGAACAGACCAACACACACCCACTCAGTTAATGTAATCTGTAAATGTAATGTAAACCTCATTGGCCCAGACTGTGTATAGAGAATCCCATTAGATAAGAGCAGCGCTCGAGATGCTGTAAAGCTTGGTTTTCCACATCTAATCAGCAGGCAGGTAACAAGAGAGGCCAAAGAACATGGAGCTTCCCTGCGTTAGCGTGTGTGTCTGTCTTTCTCGGTTGAAATACACTATCAAGTCCCCTACTTGTGCTTTCATGTGGAACAGCTTCCTGGGACCCTGCAATACATGAGCAAGTGTGTGTGTGTGTGTGTGTGTGTTAGGAGGGTGTAGGATTCAAATGCTGACGTGACAGGGAAATTGAGAGAAGACAGAGTTTCATCACATTCAGTCCAAATTAAATGTTCACACACGCTTACTTACATTAGCTTGCTATAGGATGAGTTACATAGAACCTTCTGTTCAAGCCCTAAAATATATAAATCTGAGAATCTGAGACTCTGACACTGAAAATTAGATTTTTTTAACCTGGAAATAACCAGAAAGGTTTTATCATTATGAAAATAAATAAATAAATAAAAATAAATAAAATGAAGAAATTCTGCGTTATTAAATCATTATTAAATTCTGCATTAAGTCATTAATCAAAAAAGCAAATTTGTGATACAAAATACAAAAATGCTAATATGTAACAATTCAATTTGTTGCAGTTTTTCACCTTATTAAATTTAAAAAGGATTACATTTACAATTTACATTTTCACTTAAATATTTTGCTGACGTACTAAAATAAAAAAATTTATATAAAAGATGTCTTAGATTTTTCTCAATTTAAAACAATAGCCCTTGACCACTAACATCCAACATTAATTATAATTTGCCAGCTGCTATTTTTTTCATTCTAAATTTGCTTTTCTTACTCCTCAGTTTCCGAGAATGCCATTCACTTCTGCGAAAGCCAGTAGAGTTTTTATTTGCCTACTTTGCAGTCACTGTCTGCTACTGTACTGTATTTTCTTTTCCAGTCCCATGAAAGTCTGACAGGGAATCACATAGCTTAGTAAGCAATCTCCTTATGTTCTCCACAAGGAAGAAAAACAAGAGCAGCATAGTTCTGGAGAGCATCACATTAAGCGGTGTGCCCACACAAGAGCTGAGAGCTGCTCTCACACCGGTCTCCATGACAATGGCAGTGCTAACGTGCTGTTAGAGTGTACACCTAATGAAAGTTAATGAGACATTCAAATAAGCTGACAGTGAGCTTCCGTGCAGTCATGGCAGAGGCAGTGCAAAGGGTCTGCGAGAAAAACAGCAGAAAATGAGTTTCAACATGCTGGTTTTTTTATTTAAATCACAACAGATTAATTGTTTTTGATAAAACTTGCAAAAAAGCAGAATTCTTTTCATGCCAAATCACTGCCAATATTAATATCTAAGGGGCTTAATTTTGTTTAATGAGGTTGCATTTACAGTATTTTAGGACAAATTAATAATGCCAATGCCTGCAAGGAAATTTACAGAAATGCAAATGACCATCATTTCCATAGTTTTACAAATTCCATAATACATAAATATAGATATATAGTTGCATACATATCATATTTGATACATCAGGCTTTTACAGCTATGCAATATGAGTTATTCCTATAGTATGATATATGAGAATATAGAGCTCATACTTAAGGAAAAACATTTTACATTTTAAAAAGTTTACTTTATAGTAATCAGTAAATATTTTTTGATATTATACAAAAAGTCATTTAAAAAAAAAAAAGTATAAATTATCAATCAGATAACAGGAGGCATGTTTGGCAATTTTGATCATTTTAAATTATTTAGAGGCCTTAAATTTGCATATATGCATGATACAGTAGGCATTATATGGTTAATATTAACCTGGGACTATTTACTACTGTAGATTGGATTTCTTATAGAGCATTACGAAATAAGTGCACAAAATTAATCAAAAGTGCAAAGTGTGATTATTATCTGTCTATGATAAATGAAAATCTAAATAATCCTGTAAATTTTTGGAAATTAGTCAAGTCTACTTCAGTACCTAAACTGGTATCTAATTTCCCAAATCACATTGAAGTTAAGGGCAGAGAAGCTGTTGCAGATATTCTTAATAATCATTTCACATCAGTCTGCTTAACCTCCGAGTCTACTAACTCGGGTGTCCATATATCTACGGAAACTGTTGAGCTTGCTCAAAACTGCACTTCAAATTAATTTAATTGTATGCCTGTTACTATTGCACAGGTCCATAAAGCTCTAGAGAATTTAGATACTAAAAAATCACCAGGAATCGATAAAATTGAGCCTTACTTTCTACGAGTGGCAGCTGATCTTGTAGCAGAACCTATAGCCTCTATATTTTATTTAAGTCTTACCTCCAACGTAATACCAAAAATGTGGAAATCAGCAATGGTTACCCCATTATTAAAGGGGGGAGATCCTGCAGATCCAAATAACTACCACCCTATTTATAGATTGCCGGTTTTAGCAAAAAAGTCTTTGAATCACTGATAATCGATCAATTAAAACAATTTTTGTCAGTTAATAATATTCTTCAGGATTATCAGTCAGGGTTCAGAACAGGACATAGCACAATTACAGCAGCTACGTTAGTTTCAAATGATATTATAACCTCTCTAGATAGTAAAAAGTCTCTATTTATTGATCTGTCTAAAGCTTTTGATTCAGTAGATCACAAATTAATGTTACAAAGACTTAGGTCTTTAGGTCTCAGTGAAACTGCTTTAAAATGGGTTGAAAACTATATTTCAGAACGTACTCAATGTGTGTCTGTTGAAAACTATAATTCACCTTTTCTCCATGTAAATACTGGGGTTCCTCAAGGATCTGTGTTAGCCCCTTTGTTATTTTCTATTTATATTAATGTATTCTGTATGAATCTTTAGATTGGTTATCTTTACATCAAAGGAGAAAGTTACATATGCACTTATTTATCGTAAAGGCTTTTTTTAGGTAAATTACCATCTTATATTTCTAATCTGTTAATGTTACATATAAATAGTCATCATACTAGATCGGGTTATTGTATTCGGTTAATAGTCCCAAGGGTATTGTCAAATTTTGGTAAAAGTGCTTTTTCCTTTTAATGCTCCTTGGGCTTGGAATGAATTGCAAAATGTAATTAATCTTGATACAAATACAACATTGAGTACTTTTAAATGTCATTTGTGTAATTGTTTTTCATGATCTGATTTTATTTATGCATTGTGATTGTGTAAATCGTGGTACTTTCTCTGTGATTCTCTTTGTATGAAACTTTATGTGATTCCGTCTTGACCAGGTCTCACTGGAAGAAGAGATAGTAATATCTCAGTGTGATTTCCTGGTTAAATAAAGGAATAATAAAAAAAAATGTAAATATTGATTTGTAACAATGTTATCCGAGTCACTGAGGGCTCTCACTAACCCCACCAGTCACTTCTGTCATCAATCAAACAGCAATCTTTTGTGTTCACATCTTCTAGTCTTTCTAGAACTTTATGCTTTTATGCTGTGAATTTTCCATTTTATATTTACTTGTATATACTTGATCTCCTTGGAAATGAGAACAGGCTTTCTAAGAGGTCAAGTGTACCACACAGCAATTGTATTCAAGGCCTATTTGCTGAGCAAATACATTCTAAAACAGGTCTGTGAAAACATGTGTCCTTGAATCTTCAGTCTGTATCCTAATTATATCTTTACTGGTACAACAGCAAGGTTATTGTACAAACAGTGATAAATAACAGATGCTAACCTCCTTCATTGTCCCATCTACGTGCAGAGTTCAGCTTGACCAGTAGTTGACCAGAACTGATGGTTACTTGTTGGCTGATAGAGAGTCTTTAGCAAGAATCAGATTTCAGCCACTTGGGGAGTGTTTCAAAGCTAATTGGTCCCAGAACAAAGGTTTGATACTCCCAAAGGAACCTAAGGACCTGCTTCAGACTGTCATTCAACCCTGTCTTCCAGACTGATCTTTTTTCAGGGTGATTCTAGCCATAATTATGAAACAATGCTCTCTTTGGACACTTGGTTTGGAGAACTTCACTGGACGGAAACTCTTTAATGTGAAAGACAAAGACACCCCTCTTCACTATATCCAAATAGGTCCTCTGAGGTTTCTGGACATTGAAAAGAGCATATCCACAGTAATCAAGAACATAAGAAGACAGATGTCATCTGGTTAAGAGCAGGGAGTTTTTGCAGAACACGAATACCATGTGGGAAAACAAGACGACAATTTGGAGACGTCAGTTTGCTTTATAACTTTCACTTTCAAATATAATTCCTGGAATGCCAGTATTAACCCTTGAAAGTTTATTTTGAGGGTTTTGAGTTAAAGACACAATATGTAAGATTTTTTTATTAAAATATCCAAAAACCACTAGAACAGTGTTATATATTTTGCTGACTTGTGTACTTACGTTATCCCAAATGTTTCGAAGAATGTTTAAATTCAGAGAAATAAGCGATTTTAACTAGTGACACGGACCGTATTTATAGTGTCATTGTGTCGCCTGCCAATGACGTCATAACCCCTCGATTTTTTGTTTTTGTTTTGTAGAAAACATGGAAACACCAAAGACGCTTTAATATGTTGTGCTTTTATTAGACCGGTGACGACCACACAGAGTAGCATTATAACAGAACTCCAGAACTGATGGTTACTTGTTGGCTGATAGAGAGTCTTTAGCAAGAATCAGATTTCAGCCACTTGGGGAGTGTTTCAAAGCTAATTGGTCCCAGAACAAAGGTTTGATACTCCCAAAGGAACCTAAGGACCTGCTTCAGACTGTCATTCAACCCTGTCTTCCAGACTGATCTTTTTTCAGGGTGATTCTAGCCATAATTATGAAACAATGCTCTCTTTGGACACTTGGTTTGGAGAACTTCACTGGACGGAAACTCTTTAATGTGAAAGACAAAGACACCCCTCTTCACTATATCCAAATAGGTCCTCTGAGGTTTCTGGACATTGAAAAGAGCATATCCACAGTAATCAAGAACATAAGAAGACAGATGTCATCTGGTTAAGAGCAGGGAGTTTTTGCAGAACACGAATACCATGTGGGAAAACAAGACGACAATTTGGAGACGTCAGTTTGCTTTATAACTTTCACTTTCAAATATAATTCCTGGAATGCCAGTATTAACCCTTGAAAGTTTATTTTGAGGGTTTTGAGTTAAAGACACAATATGTAAGATTTTTTTATTAAAATATCCAAAAACCACTAGAACAGTGTTATATATTTTGCTGACTTGTGTACTTACGTTATCCCAAATGTTTCGAAGAATGTTTAAATTCAGAGAAATAAGCGATTTTAACTAGTGACACGGACCGTATTTATAGTGTCATTGTGTCGCCTGCCAATGACGTCATAACCCCTCGATTTTTTGTTTTTGTTTTGTAGAAAACATGGAAACACCAAAGACGCTTTAATATGTTGTGCTTTTATTAGACCGGTGACGACCACACAGAGTAGCATTATAACAGAACTCTCAAACGTATCTAGTATGATAAAACAGCGCTGCTTTACCCCACATACGCACGACCAGAAGGAGCGGAAGCGGTCGACTGTGGCATAATAAAAGCTCCGCTGCTTTCGAGCCGTGTGTCGCGCTGTTCAGCGGCCTTGTTTCGTTTCGACGGCTTTCAGCCTCACTCTGCTTCATTCTACTACATTAATAAATCATTAGCTCATCCATGAACATGATTTCTGCCCGAGTCCGTCAGATTGCGTCGGCTGTGGGGATGAAGACGACAACTCCCATGATTCCACACTCAGTCACGGCGTCATCAGGCTACGTCTTTGTCTATTTGTTTATTTTGAATATGCGCCCTCTAGCGGCGAAAATTACATATTGTGCCTTTAAGTGAATCATTAAATAAATTCGATCATGAATTTCAATTAATAAAAATATGTAGTTCAATCATAATTAGTTATGGTTAATTATTCATATTTCCCCATGAGTTAAATTCGCTACAAAAACAAAGAAATAAATAATCTGTATGCATTCTCCACACATTAACAGTGCCATGGTTGTTAGGAATAATGAATGAATGAATGAATGAATGAATGAATGAATGGGCAAACAATTGAATGACAAATGAAAAATCAATCAATCAATCAATCAATCAATAATTTTTATGCAGGTGTTCCTCACACAATAACAGTCCCAGGGCTATAGGAATGAATGAAAAAACAAACAAACACACACACACACACACACACACACACACACAAATAAATAAATAAAAAAATTTTTTTAAATAGATTATCTTAAAAATATTTTATAAAATGAAATAAAATAAATAAAGCACTGGAATCATAAACTAGTACACTCAAGGTTAGTTTGATTAATGAATGATTATTCAATCAGATTTTTTGAATTGTATCAACTCAGAAAAGCTACGCTGGAATAAAGTACAAAAATCATATGGGACACTATTTTGGTGCTTTTTTATTTGTATTTTTATGTATTCATTCATTCACTCCCTCACTCACTCACTCACTCACTCACCCATTCGTTCATTCATTAATTTATGGTGACTTTACAGCTTGCCATCTTTAGACACAATAAACAATGTAAAGAACAATATAAAGATTCTCCAGAATATTCTTAAAAATCATTAATAAAAAATATTCAAAATGTGTTTGTCCCACAGAATAAAGAATTAGGTTTAGAACATTATTTTTCATAATAATGTGAAACAGTGTCAAATCTCTGAAGATTTAAAGCCCTTATAATAATTTTACATGGCATATGAGAGATAACAGCAGTCAGGTCGCTGAGTATTTTCACCACTATGGAAGAGGGGTATTATTAAGACAATTAAAGGAAAACCAGACTTTCCCCCTGAATGGTCTTTACATGATAAAAACAGCTCTTCTAAAGGGATGAAAGTTTTATTTTTAAAGGCTCGTCTGATGCCGTTTCAGATTTCACCCCAGCTGTCTCCTCTTTCCCACTCAGCTGGTTAAAATACTTCCCTATCTGGCCAGCATGGAAACTCGGAACCACACTGAAAACGGGACACACCGCGTTTAAAAACAGCATGCAGCTCTCAAACAGTTATTGTCCCTTTCAAACCCACACATGATCCAATACTCTCCCTCTCTCTCCTAACAGCTGTCCAGCATTGCAGCGAGCAGATGTCTGAACTGACACACACTTAGCTAAGGTCAACATGGTGTTTTCCTCTTACACACACAGAAACACTATAATGGGAAATCCCATGGTGGGACAGACACTATTGACCCTCGTGAAAGCAAAGACACATGTCCGCATGTCCATAAACTTCCTACTCTTTCAGTTGGCCTTACTGTTTAGATAATTAACAGATGCCAGTAGATTGCAGATGAAATTCACTGATGTTTTTGAATACCATTGTTAGTGCAAATTCATTGTAAAAACAGGCTTACTAATCTAGACTTTTGCCGATTCAGATCAAATAATGACTTCAAAACTATGTATTCGACTGTTTTCCTTGAAACCAATCTCTTATGCTAGATTGACCTGACTCAGTAATGGGCAACTAATTATTAATGGTTCCTATAAGACCACTAATACAGCATATTAACGGATGAATCACATCAATATCACACCCAGTACAATATTAGCTTTAAAGACTTCTGAAGAAATTGTAAGGTCTATCTCACCTCTCATTGGCCACAGGGGGCCTTGAACATTTTTATTACAATGAACAGCTGTGATCTAAATATAAAGGGCCACATCCTACCTTCAGGAAACAGAGAGAGAGGGGTGTGTTTGTGTACACGTTTCTCGATTCCCTCGAATCGGTTTCCTGTAGTGAAAAAGCCTTTACCTTGCACAGTATCACAAAGCACATTTCTCAGGAAAACCACATGATTTTTTTTTCACTTTGTAGTTTGTTTTTAAGTAGGGCTGTCAATTTAATGAGTTTATTTATTATAATTAAATTGATTAAAATAATATTTAAATATTTTTTAATAACAAAACACAATAGATGTGACTTCAAATGCAACAAATGAATAAATACCCCCCCCCCCCCCCAAAATATGTACTGACAGCAAAGACCGCATGATATACTTATATTTAATTTCTGTAATATTTAATACAATTAATTAATTAGCATATAATGTAATTTATTTGATTAAGTGTGACGTGACATGTGGCCAAGTATGGTGACCCATACTCAGAATTAGTGCTCTGCATTTACCCATCCAAAGTGCCCACACACAGCAGTGAACACACACAAACCGTGAACACACACCCGGAGCAGTGGGCAGCCATTTATGCTGCGGTGCCCGGGGAGCAGCCTTGCTCAAGGGCACCTCAGTCGTGGTATTGAAGGTGGAAGAGAGTGCTGTACATTCACTCCCCCCACCTACAATCCCTGCCGGTACGAGACTCGAACCCACAACCTTTGGGTTATGAGTCCGACTCTCTAACCATTAGGCCACGACTTCCCCCTAACTGATTAAATACAGTTAGCAAAAAAATAAACCACAGTACAGTACAATTGAGTATAAATACTATGACAGCTGTCATAAGAACAAACAGCCGCTTACAGCCGACTATGAAAGTCTCTCAAAACAGCTGCCAGATTCCTCACAGTGCATCAGTGTGGAAAATATTCACAGGGGTTCTTACTAAGAATTTTTTATAAACTCAGTTCGGATTATTTATGTCTATTATTTATTTACACATCTTGCAGTATTAAGTGACTCTAAGCAACTTTAGTGTCTCGGAGACGGCCATGTTTGCACATTTGAGCTTGTTGACACTGATTTGTTTTTGGATTGCCGTGTTTTAGACAGAATTTGCGTGGCTGAAGTCAGAAATACAACAAAAATGCCTTTTTTATAAGTATTTTGAAGAGCTAAATAAAAAAAAAGGAATAAATATCTAATTTAATTTAATATTTAATTTAATTTCAAGGTACCAAAGACTGAAGGTAAAGTATTTCTCACAACTGCATCATCCTTCACCACAAGTGACCTTTTAACACATTAACTCAGCCCAAGGACTTCATGAGCACCTTATAAGCCTGCACTTGGACCCACACCCACGTTCACACGGTGTGTCTTTCCTGACCGCGCCGTGACAATACGGTGTACAAAACCCATACCGTAAAGAGTACAGCTGCAACTAATTAAAACATCATACCACAAGAATCAATCTTCTCTAATTGGCTTCTCTCTTTACTGAGGAGTCAAAAATGCACATATGTACAACCTGGTGAAAGCATTCAATTCAATTAGGTTCAATTTGAGTTTTCAGTTCAAGTAGTTGCACTGATGATGCATCATATTTAAATACAGTAGATTTCTAAAAGAAGACTGAGGACCAGGTGTCTTACGGTACCTTATGGTAAAAGCTGATTTTTGGTAGCACTTGTCATATTTGTGCACAGTGTGAACTAGGCGGTTAGTGCACAGGCTGCGGGCGTGCAACCACAAAAACCAACAACAACAAAGAAATGTAAGTCAGATCTCTTTGTTCAGACCTTCAAAAAGCGTTCCGATGGCTTTGTTGTTACTGTAGACAAAGGGGAGGGGAGAAATACTGAAGAGGATGCTTGATAAACTAGTGACGGAACCGTGTGTGTGTATGTCCGGCCTGGGCACGGCTGGACGATACATGGGTAAACAGCTTCTCAGTTGGGTCCTTGGTGTTGTAGTGACTCTCACAGTAGCAGCTGGTTCCGTGTATTGTTCTGGACAGAGGGAGAAAGCGTCACTGCCGACCGTGTGATATCTCTCCTGGGTTGTCCCCCACATGACCTGGAGAGACATCACCTTCCCCTCTCACACACCATTCATCTCAATACATCAGACCCACTGCCACTGCTTCCAATGACATGCCATTTATGCTGCCATGGCAACTCAATATAAATACAAAACAAGGAAGGATTGATAAGGTCATATACTTTTCCGTATTGTAAGCAACATTTACAGTTTTTAAAGTTAAAGTTACCATTATAGGTCTCAATATAGTGTATTAAAAGGATAGTTCACCCCAAAAATAACATTTTAATATATGTTAACATAGCATTTAATCACCCTCATTTTAATCCAAATCTGTCACTTTAATATTATTAAAGTTACATACATATTTATATACATCATATTTTTTGACATACTATTAATAATAAAATACACACACACACACACACACACACACACACACATACATATACATAAGAATGATTTCTTGGGCACCAAATCAGCATATTAGAAACATTTCTGAACAATTATGCGACAATGAAGACTTGAGTAATGGTTGCAGAAAATGTTGCTTTGCATCACAGAAATAAATTACATTTTAAAATGTAATAAAACAAAGAGTGAAAAATTTAAGGGGGTCTGAATACTTTCCGTACCCACTGTATATATATATACATTCATACATACACACACATACATACATAATATTTTACAATATTACTTATTTACTGTATTTTTAATCTAATAAAGGAGTTTTATTTCAAGAACATTAAAAAACAACGTGGTTCTGCTGCTTTTCTTGCAAGACCAGCACCAGACCAGAACTAACTGGCGTAAACCAGCTTGGGTCGCTGTGGAAATGCTGATCTAAGTGGGTCTTTTCAACAGGGTGTGTATCTCTGGTATATAATTTAAGCATGTGCTGTTGGGACAGGCTTATGGAAAGATGTCAATACACATGGGAAAATACACAACAAGCACATAAATAAACACACACCCGGTACGTTCTTTACGTGACACACCTTTAAGCAAAGTACCAACTGCTAATTTCTCACTTGTTAACTCTCACTTTCTTCCACGAGATGCATCTTTGCAGCTGTCCAGACCTATTTAGCTTCTTTTCTCAGGTACAGATCATGTTTCACCCCATATAGTAAAAATAGGCAAAAACCACTTAGCCCATAGATAAAGAGCTCTGTATGTGCATGCGGGGGGTCTCATTACTTCCCTTAGAGGCTCAACCCCATCATTAAACCCATAGGACCATTAAATGAACAATGAAATATTCGAAGCCCTCTTGCCCTGCGGTTTCAGCAAAGGTCAACGTCTGTCTATCAAGACTGACTTAACGGCAATTGTGTTTACAGGCGTATCAGATGTATTCCCTCACCACAAATCTGTCAATGGAAGACTAAATGAGAAGTTCAGAGCTTTCAGGAGGCTGTAAATCAAACATGTTGCTATCCGTGCCACTCAGGGTAACGGATTACGACCTCATAACTGTATTAGTGCTGGGAGGTACTGTGATTTGGGAATATTACTTTCAATGGTTTGCACACGGATATATTTACAGTGTAAACCAAAACAAGCCAACACACGCATAGGGACCACACGTGCTGGCAACTTTACACTTCCAGTTCAGTTGCACTAGTTAAAGGCAAAGTGTGTAATTTCTACTCATGGATATGCATAAATAATGATTGTGTTCAAGCAGGTTTCCTAAATACTACCTCTGGCTGCCCAAACAGGTACAGTAGCACCAGCAACTCATTTTCTTCATTCACTCTTGAAAAGAACACAATTGTCTTATGATTTTATTTAAAAAATAAATAAATTATAATAAATTTTTGAAAGTGCATGAAAAAAAATCAAGTTTTGTTATCAGTGCCGCTGTAGAAATTGTAATATAGGGTTTACTGACAGAGAGTGAACAATATTAAACTGGTCATGTCAACAACCATGTAATTGAAACAAGGTTATTAGGTTATATTAGATATACTGAACTAACAATGAACAATTTTTAGAGCACTTAATAATCTTGGTTAATGTTAATTTTTTCACTCACCAACATTTAGAAGTAAGATCAGTTAGTAATCTTAATGTTTTTTAAAGTCACATCAAAGCTACATTTATTTAATTAAATATATACTAAAAATGGCAATAATGTGAAATGAGTTTTTTTTATAATAAAAAATAAAAAATATTAGAGGTTAGAGCTGAATTCTCAGCATCATTACTCCACTCTCCAGTGTCACATGATCCTTCAGTAATCTTTCTAATATGCTGATTTGGAACAGAAAGTTCAGCAATGTTTCAAAATTGTTTACATAAACAAATATTTTTTTACAGTCTTACACTGACACAAATGTTTGAATGGTAGTGTATAGGCTTAATAATACATATTTAACAATAATATATCAAAATAATATCAGTTAATACATAATGAACAAATTAATAATAAATAATAGCATATTTACAAATTCACATTAACTTAATAAATTAATTAATAAATGCTGTAAAATTGTTTATTTTATACAAGTTCATGATGTCAATGAATTAAAAGTTTTTTGTAAAGTCTCCAGTGAGCTAAATTGCTTCATAAGCTATACTACATGTGTGTGAATGACATTTATCTTTTACATTTTAAATTTAAAAAATGAACCAATAAATAATACAGGCAACACTTTATTTTACTGTGTCCTTGTTACACATTTTACACATCATGCACTTATTATAGTAATAACAGTATCTTATGCATAATTACAAGAACCGAAGCCTAAACCAAACCCGATGACAGTATATTTTAAGGTGTCCTTGTTACATGTTTCATGTAATTACTATATTATTAGCACAAAATTACGCATAATTACATGCAATAACCCTAAACCAAACCCTAATCCTAAACCTAACCCTATGTTGTTAATATTACTCAGTACTTCAATGTATAATTACACTGTAACAAGGGCTCCTTAAAATGAAGTGTAACCTCAAACCCTAACTCTAATTATATAGCAAGCACGAATTGTTATTATAATATTACTCAGTGCTAATTTGTATAATTACACTGTAACAAGGGAACTTTACAATAAAGTGTAACCACAATGAATTGTGAGCTTGTTCATTGTTGCTCAAAATTAACAAAGTACATTTTTTTAAATTTTAAAAATACGATTACTGACTAGTAACGATTACTTAGTGGCTGAACCCAGGCATTTAGGCTCGCATCTAGAAATGCAAGCGACGCCGGCCGAGCACTTCACAAGCGTTCGCCTAAATGGGACACATTCACGGAATACGATCGCCTTGGCCCACAAAATGGAAACTACAAAGACACAAACAAATGGAAATGAACATGATCTCATAAGAGCATTACTAACTCTCATTACTCTCCATTTCAAACTAGGCCTCTCTTCTATCGGTTCACTGTACAGCTTGGGTTTTAGCGCATGCCTCAGCAAATTGTGTTGCGTTGTCTTGAGTTACATGGAGCACAAGTCGACGGAAAGAATACGAGATGAAGACATTCGATACAAAAGAGCCGCTCGGAAAGAAGTCTTGCGATCATGCCAGTGGACCCGTGAGCTATACTGACTAAAGACATAAAGACATTTCTTATCCGGTGTGTGTGTGTGTGTGTGTGTGCAATTCTCAGGGCAGGAATAATTTCACACCAACTCCTGGCCTGACGTTTCTGACTTCCCCCCACCTCTCCCAGTTTCCGCTGAGGTCTTTTTTTAAAAGCTTTTTGCTTCCTAAAAGCACCGCAGACTGCATGGGAAATTCCTCTCCTTTTCCCTCCATACAGGGGCCTAACCGCGTCCAGTCAATAAAATGAAATCCTCTCTCTTTTTTCCTCTCGACACATACACTTTGTAAACATTTCATTCATTCATTCCCCTGCACACACACATAAAGACTCTCTCATTGAAATACTATAAGGCATTTTCCACGAATAGGGTAAAAGTTGTGGTTGCTTTCATTTTGTGCTATTTTAAGCATTAGATGCACAAATCCCATGGTTTATTGTGAAAAGTATTAAATATGATAGATTATCTAACATACGGTTAATCTAGTATACTAGTTTTAAATATGTCAAATGTCTGTATCTTGCCATAAAATGTATTTGGCTTGTACGACCTCTTAGCCTTCTGAAATGTATGCAGCAATCAAAATCATACTCATTATGTGGACGTAATCTGCTGATATGCAATTTATTGTAGTAAAAAAAAATTATGTAAAGTATTAATGAACATAAAAATGTTTTTTGATAACAAATTTAAATTTCCAAAATATATATTTTATATAATTATATTTAATATTAAATTATATAAATGATATGTACCTTAATTGAATAATTATTTTAGTGCTGTCAAATTATTAATCGCATCAAAAATAAACGTTTGTATTTAAATACACACACACACATGCATGTATAAATTTAAGAAAAATGTTATCTTCATATACTACATATATTTATTTTAGTACTGTCAATCGATTAAAAAAATAACTCATTAATTGCGCATTTTTTTCTGAAATTAATCGCGATTAATCCCACCTAACATTAAAGTTTTTACATATACTTTTATATTGCAATAATTTCACATTGAATCTTCAAATTAATGTACAAACTACATACAGTATTTTTTAAATATTTGTTTAATGGCATTTTTTATGACTGAAGGCCAGTATCACTGATACCAATACTACTGATATCTCTATAAAATAGCTTTCTAAATATCTACAGTGGATCTAAAATATTAATAATTAATCATAATTAGTTATGGTTAATTATTCATATTTCCCCATGAGTTAAATTTGCTACACCCCTAATATTTAACCATTGTCATCATTTTGACAGCACTCATTTATATGTAATATAAATTACATGAATATAAATATATACATGGAAATACTTTCAAAAAATATACTGTATCTGTGTGTATTTATATATACATATTAAATCTATCTTTTTATAAAAAGTATTTATTATATAGATATATATCAAACCTATTTAGTAAACTTTATCATAACCTTTTTCAGCATGCACACACTTGAAGAGGAAGAATGCTCAGATCAGTACGCTCTCAATTATAGATTAAAGTTCTGGACTAGACTGATAAAAATCATGAACGTTCAGATCGGATCGGATTCATTTTTCCTTTCACGCTCCACATAACCTCCTGCCCTGTTTTTGACCATTAGGTAGCACATTAGGTTCTTGGTGACTCTCACTCTCATTCCCTCCTTTATTTTGATATTAAATACATAGCCTTCCCACACCACGTCCACCTTTGTCTATATATCGTGATAACAAAATCTACTTCCGTTGTACTAGGTTGCCCTTTTTGTTTACTTACTTTCTGATGAAGCACTATTGTTGTGTTGGTGTCAAGACTTCTGACCCATTTGAGGCTCTTTGTATGAGAAAGAACATACATGATAACATTAAGGACAAGTTGCTGTTGTTTTTGGTACTAGATGAGAAATTGTTATCAGAGGCTAGGGTTGCAGTTTGGAAGCATCTCTGTAATAAGAGCCATTCCCTGAAAGCCAAAGCAGTTAGCAACCACAGCACAACTGATACATTCGTAAAGCTTCCAGATATTCTGTAATGGGTTGAGGGAATACAACAACACATTTGGATTTGGATTCATGCCTTGTGGGCTTTAAATCAACCAGGATGGGTAGAAAATCTCAGCTTCGTGATCGGAGAAACCTGTTACGTGATACTGCATCAAGAAGGGAGTTAACAGCAGACGGAACATCCAAGACTTTTGGATCCTTTCCTTGTCACCTTTTGCACTCCTCTTGAAACCTCATCTTGACCTTTTTCCTTCTAAAATAAACAAATAGATGTTTTAAAAGATAGCTAGAAAATTTGGGACGATGCACCTACACACAGAGAACAAATACATGATTTAACCATATAGAATAAAATTAAGCCCTGTTGTACAACATACACTGGAAAAACATCTGTCAGAAATTATTACATTTCATCAATAATAAAAAAAATGAATGAAATTTTGAAGTAGAAAGACTAAAACAGTACTTTCTTATAAAACATATTCCAATAATCTTTATTTACAACTTCAAAAATCCTTTTTATAGCGTAAAAATGTTAGATCTTAAAGGAATGCATCAGATCATCCATCATTTACTCATGTTGTTCCATGGAGATTAAATGCTTTCAAGCATCAGAAAAGCACCAAATATCAAAAATATCATATCCATGTGACTTTTAAAATAAAATAAAATACATAAAATAACACAGTTTCAACATTGCAAACATGCAAAGCATACTGGGAGCTAGAAATCCACTGTCCAGTGTCAGTTAATGCAACACAAATGGACAAAGTATACTTCCAATTTACTATTTTAGGTGGAGTGACAAAATATTTAGAAACTGAGCTAGAGTGAATATCAGAAAGAGTTTCAGTGAACACAATTTTTTCTCATTGAATATCCTAAAATACATCACATTTTGTGTCCAATTTATACTTTCTTGGAATGAAAATGCTTTTCAGTTGCCCAACCTTTCAATCAGAGAGTCATCAGACAGCCAGTGACAAACAGTAAATAACTGCAAACAGCAAATAACCCCTAAACAACACAAAGCTCTTCCGTCATCAACCTGCCCCAAACCATCATCTGCCCCTATGCATTGCAGGAACTTTTAGTGAGGGATCATGTAAAGATCTCCTGCATATTTGTGACAGTCCCTTCCTTACTATGGAATGTGCATAATTGTGTCTGTTCGCTGTGCGTGGCCCATGACATTTTTTAGTGCCAGTCCAATTCGTCCGCTACACTCTTAAAAATAAAGGTGCTTGACGATGCCATAGAAGAACCTTTTTGTCTAAATGGTTCCATAAAGAACCTTTAACATCTGAAGAACATTTCTGTTTCACAAAAGGTTCTTTGTGGCGAAAGAAGGTTCTTCAGATTATAAAAAGGTAAGAAAGTGATGGTTCTTTAAAGAACCTTTGACTGAATGATTCTTTGTGGAACCAAAAATGGTTCTTCTATGGCATCGCTTGAAGAACCTTTTGAAGTACCTTTATTTTTAAGAGTGTAGAAGGGGCATGTATTCAGATGGACATGGACAGCTGCACTGCCAGGATGGCATACACAAGCTTTGAATTGCATGGCGATTTGGCACACATGCATCATCACGTACACCTAGGTATCATTACAGATACCCTTATGAAAGAGAGACAGAAAACAGGGCATATGCCAAGGTTAGATAACAGAATCTGATGGGTATATTGAAATGTTTATGCCTAGTAAGAGCTTGATTAGCTGGTTCAGGTGTGTTTAATTAGGGTTGGAGTTAAACTCTGTAGGACACCGGCCCTCCAGGACCGAGTTTGGACAGCCCTGCACCAACCTCTGTGCCAGTAAATGTCTATCAGTGGCGTCCTAAGCCATCGTGAGGGCACTGCAGAAAGGGAAGGGAGGGAAAAAGTTGGCATGGATAGATGTCAAGGCCTAACTAGGGCCTTGATGGTCCCAAAGCTTATTTCCTTCATTATCCCAATTACAGATCAATCCTTTCGTCAAGAAGAGCAGTACGGCACATTGGAAGGTCTCAAAGGAAACAGTTTGGGGTTTATCCAAGAACAAGCTTTCATTTCGCTCTGTTACATCATCTGGCTTATTTCAGCTAATAATTGTGTAATGATATCACATGTCTTACGAGCTGGCCAAACTGGTCAAAATGACGAGGATCAAGTCTTGTGGTTTGACTGTGTGAGAGAGCCAAAAAACACTCATAAATCTGTGTGTGTGCTTCAGTCATGCAGCTGCTGCTAGAAAGATCTGTTGGTCAATAGATCAGATCAGTCCTGTTCATCCAGGCTACAGCAGAAAGAGTGTAGACCAGCAGAGTAAAGAGTCTAGAGCAGATTAAGGTCTGGCTGGTTAAAATGATGAAATTAACCCCTGCTGGTAAGTGTTATATATCTGGCAGCAAAAAGCATCTTTTTCATAATTAAAAAAAAAAAATGTTATCTATATTTGTATATTAATTTATGTTTCATAACAAATACATTTACGTATATATATATATATATATATATATATATATATATATATTAGTGCTGTCAAACGATTAATCGCGATTAATTACATCCAAAATAAAAGTTATTGTTCACATAAAATATGTGTGTACTGGGTATATTTATTATGTATATATAAATACACACACATGCATGTATATACTTGAGAAAAATATGTTACGTTTATATATAAAATCTATTTATATATGATATCATTTATATGAATATGAATAAATACACGTAAATAATTTCAAAATATATGCTGTATGTGTGTGTCTTTATACAGTACAATCTAAAAAGCAACATGATTGGCTCAAGCGACTGGTTAAAAACCCATTGAGCTGATAGTCTCTCATGAAATATTCCCTCAGTCAGTCCTTTGTGACTGGTGAACCTGTTATATCTCTCAAACACATCATGTTGCACCTCTTTCCCTCACGTTGTTGTTTATGGCATGCGAAGCTGAGACAGGAAGCACTTTTTGTGAACAGGATGCCCCCTAAACACCACACTCCCTCTCAGCAAATAACTTTAACACTTTGCCTTCCCGTAGCCAAACACAGCCACCACACACACTTCCCTTCACACGGGCCTTTCCTCTGCAGTAAAAAATCCTGCGTAATTAGCCTAAACTCTATTGGTTCAGGTCCTGAATCACTTAACTAGTTGGATTCAGTAAAAATAGAATACAAACAATGACTCCGAGGTCAGCTGTAAACTATATAACATTGCCACGTACTGTTGTGATGACTGATGCTTCTCTTTGAACACAGACAGAAGGAAGTCTCTTGTAATGAGAACCTAGTAGGAAGTCCGTGTAAACGTGCAGTAATGCCTAACTTTATCGCCACGAGGAAATGATGGTGCTATTCTTTCACCTTTTTGCCAGTTTTAGATAGCAGAGTTACGGCATGAAGCGATTTTTCCACCAAAGGAAGGGCTTTGATTCCAGTAATAAGGCCACTTACTCAGCCTATCATTAAGAGCAAAGGATATGCACGCACACACACTCACTCACTATTGATCTCTCTGATGACTTTTTTCTCTTTCCCTCTCTCACACACACAAACACACACTCTATTCATTGTCTTTCCCCTAAGGTAAATATGAATTAAATAAGAGGTGAATGAGAGAGAATCAATGAAACCCAATCTGAAAAGACGAGACCACCCACTCTCCTTTCACCATCCTCCCAACCGTATCCTAATTCAGTTCATTCCCACTTTTTTGGTCAGGAGGCATGAATAACCAAACACACACATACACACACAAACAGCCCGAGGAGGAGGGGGGAGCTGTAACAGGATGTTGTTTGAGCTCCATATCCTGTTTTTTCCCTTTTCCCAACAAGCAACGACACTGCAGGTGCAACGTGGTGATCACCCCACCACTCCAACCCCCCCTCCTTTTTTCCATCTTCCGAACTCATCTCGCTCCGCCATGTGAATGCTCTTTATCTTCAAAACACATACATCTTCTGCTATTTCTAGCACAAACTCACACTGAATCTGTACACAAGGCCTTTATGTGCGCGTGACGGTGACTAACCGTGAGTGGCCTTGGTTCTTGAAGCAGCTCTTTTTTTTTTTTTTTTTGCATAGCAGTATTATCATTAATGCAAACTAAATGAAAAAAAAAAGTTTTTAAAAATGTAACTAAAATATAAATAAAATATAAATAACAAAAAAAAATATTTTAGCTTTTGATGCATGATGTGTATTATACAATTGTAAACTTTTACATGTCTGCATTAACCTTGCTGTTGTTTTCTGGTCATCGCATTGGGCTAAAAATTACATCGGGTATATCCATTTCCCAAAAATATTTGGAATTTTTTTATGAATTGTTTAATCACCTTGTTACACTTATGGTGTTCCTGGTCTGACCAGCCTACAAAAAGTTATACTATATTATTTCCAAATATTGTTGGATTTATCATAGGGCTGGACGATATGACCAAAATTTATATCACCTTTTTGGTAGAGCTTTTAGAATTGACTAGAGGGACCAGGTTTTATATTTTAATGTTGAATCTTGATTGTGTGACTGTATGTAATGTTGCTGGAAAGCACTTTGGTCAACGGAAGTTGTTTTAAATGTGGTATAAAAATAAAGTTTGTATTGTATTGTATATCTTTTGTGCAAATATTAAGAATAGCCACTGAGTTCTTTTTTTTTTTTTTTTTTTTACAATTTCCCATAAAGAAAAAGTCTCATAAGCCCCCCGGTCTTTTCCAAAATGTCATACTTTGGTGACTCAAATACTTTTTAAAAATGTGAATTTATCTTTTCTTTTCTCTCAAATTTGGAACTTGATAGACAAAAACCAAAAGGTAGGCCTAATATTAATCAAAACAAATGAATTAGTCTCATTAGTGCAAAACATCTTCGCATTATACAGCACAAAACAATAAAGCAATATAAATATGACCAGATAAGCCACGAAATAGTACATTCGCACATTATGTGCGGTATTTAATACAACAAAATGGATACGTCTAGCATGACGCGTCGCATCAAAACTAAGCTCGACACTTGCACGTGCATCGTAATGGTGCTTTCCGAAATGTGTCAGACTGCAAGTCATACTGAAAATCACGTGTAACATTCTCAGCTCTGTTGAAAGAGGAAATACAGACACAGACACATAAAATGCTGTCAAAAAATACCGCGTCCATATTGTTAGCACGTTGCATGTTGCCATACCACATACACTGTGCCAAGTCGTTAATTTTTACATACTTTTCAGCTGCCATAGATAATTATTAGAGTGCAACAGCCTAACTTTTTAGCACCCTTGGTTCCGGAAGTAGGATTATAAAAAAGTCTTCATTAAAGAGTATTAAGTTGTGAACCAAACCAACCAGCTATTCACCAGAGGTGAATCATGACAATCTTTAAATTGAAGCAAAAAAGTGTTTTAAAATCAGAGAAAAAGACAAAGGTAAAAGACGGTAAAACTAAGAGCAATTAAAACTATTGATTTAAAGATGCTGATGTATAGAAAATATATTTCACCTTTTCTGCAAAATATGCATTTTGTTTGAGAGCTTCGGGAGATTGATTAATCTTTCACAATTAGTGGACAGGCACCAAAGTGTTCTTTTGACACGATTCTCTGATTTCTTTGAAGAATCATAGTTTTTCAATTGTGCTGTTAAAAACTTAATCTCATGGCTTCAACAAAAGTATATCAATTAACAACCTCGTTGCTCACAGTATATCTGTCTTTAACAAAAATATGAACAGGATTTTTTCTTTCGGAATCGACTGTTGCACTCATAAGCAAACACAACACAGACCAATTCAAATTACAGCACTAGAAAATCAATTGATCTGTACTGAGAGACAAGTAGAAAAAGAAACGAGTTCACAGATTTGATATTTCTACAGGCATATGTGCAAATGTCACCTTCGACAAAAGAGCTGGCGTGCAGAGCATATTTGAACACTTCCTCTGGACGTCTTGTGTTTATGACCCCTCAATCCGTGAATTCTCATAAGTAAGAGGAAACAAGTTGAAGTTCCAGTGCCAAGTGGGTAAACAGAAAAAAAAAAAAAGTTTAAAGACACACTTGGCTGAATTTGTTTCTCCTGATCTTAAAACTTAAATTGATTTCTATGATGTAGAATGAAGGTTCATTTCTTACTCATAAGCAAACACAACACAGACCAATTCAAATTACAGCACTAGAAAATCAATTGATCTGTACTGAGAGACAAGTAGAAAAAGAAACGAGTTCACAGATTTGATATTTCTACAGGCATATGTGCAAATGTCACCTTCGACAAAAGAGCTGGCGTGCAGAGCATATTTTAACACTTCCTCTGGACGTCTTGTGTTTATGACCCCTCAATCCGTGAATTCTCATAAGTAAGAGGAAACAAGTTGAAGTTCCAGTGCCAAGTGGGTAAACAGAAACAAAAAAAAAGTTTAAAGACACACTTGGCTGAATTTGTTTCTCATGATCTTAAAACTTAAATTGATTTCTATGATGACTCTATATGACTTCTAAACCAATTCTACTGACAGAGTCTAATAGTATTATAGGCTACAGACAACATGGAAGGCTGAATCAACACCATGACCATTATAATCATTCACACACTCTTCTTTTCCACTTTAACTCAATTAAACATCCCTATGCCCTATGCAAAATATATTAAAAATCAATTTAGTTGTGGATTTAGTTGTGAGAGTGTGTGAAAAAATATCTGAAACAGAGGCCTTGGAAAAAACCCGAAGTACTACTAAAACTTAAAAATTGAATAAAAATACTAAAAGCCCAATTACTAAAACTGACAGTATACAAAAATTCGAAATATTAATAAACGCTATAATAATGTATAAATTATACTAAAAATAGCACTGATGTCGAAGTGAGGCATTTTAAGTCGCTCATCATTGTTTTCAATTATTTATAGAATTTAAAGTTGTATAAAAATAATTAATTTTTGGCATTCATTTTTGATCAAGTTTAATACTATCAACCTAAGTGAGATGCAGTGTTTTTGTAAGATGAAATGGGACTATAAATCATTATTTTTATCATTATATCATTAAATTACGTAAATTATATTATCGATCAAACGTAAACTTTTTTACACTTTAAATTGGGTTGCTTGACTGTAATTGAACTACTTTAAATTGAGACCAGCTTGTACCTTGGGAAGCTCTGTCAAAGTGGCTTCCCAGCACTCTATGACAATTAAGACAGATTTGAATATAATTGTGAACTTTAAATGCCTGAAGGCTTTTCAGATTTGGATAGAAACCTACATGACCCTCTGCAACCCCCCTCCAACACGCTGTGATTTTCCCCATTAGGTTTTTACGGCATCGGAACAGGAACAGACATGTCCTCACATTTCCTTGAATTCTTTATCTGTGGAGATTCATAGGATCAGTCACATCAATGTGCAGACGGAGCTTTGTGATTAATTAAAGCCATATTCTTATATTCTAGTAAGAGGAGATGAACTCATCAGATTAATTCTTTTCTGAGACCACTTGGTTAAAGCAGAACCCAGCAGAACAAAACATCACCAATGGCTCTCAGGGCACGTTTTCATTGTTCAGTACAGGTGACAAATTCTGAGTTTAGTCAGCATGTGGGTATCACAGAGCTGGCACACAGAGACCTACTCACATGGAAGGCGGAAACCCTTTAATTAACAATCAAACGGATACACACCTTGAGACACAATTTCTGATGCCTACGGTGTGGCTTGCCATTTACCTGTCAAAGACCCAGAGGAGAGAAAGAATAGACAAACCACCGCAAACACAAAGCATGATAATTATATGACGACCTCCCGTTGATTTTTGATCAAAGAACTCTTTTCTGCTTCTCTTTTGATGTTGCACTGAACGATATGTAAAACTGACTTTTGCTAATAAATGAAAGAATGAATGTTAATGCGAAGAAGAGTGCATACAAAAAACAGACCTCCAGAAAGTTGCATGTACTGCAACAGTGAGCCAAGCCGAAACGGCTAACCTCAGAAATGATGGCACACATTTGCAATAATTTCAATGTAATCTTATTTAGAAACTCTTCATAAGTCTGAAACCTATTGTGTAACACTGCTGTGCAAGTTTGCATTTGAAGTGCTTCAAGTTTTTTTTTTTTTTTTTAAATGTCCTTACTATACTGCAGATAAAACCAGCCAATTAGAATAGTTCAAGTCTATCATTCATTTGGCATGTTCAGGCTTGCAGACAGGGGGTGCTGACAGCCGAAACCGCTTACAGCACCTTTAAGCAAATCTCAAACGCTTATTTTGCATCCCCCACCTCTAAAAATACTTGGCTGACTTTTGGACAACCTGTGAAGATGAGAATTGCCCGAGAGAGAGTGAGATGTTGAGTTGATCATAAGTTGGGTTCTCAGACCAGCTTCTTGTCACATCGACTAAAATTAATGGGAAAGTTATCGGTGCGATCACAGAGGGCATTCTGGGATTGCAAGTCATAAGACCACAAAGCTTGGCATATTTTCATAATTGTTCTCTCATTATTATTATATACAACTGGTTACTTTTTTAGTTTCGAAAGGAAAACTTGAAATCGCATCATATGACCCCTTTAAGATTTTTCATACAATGTATTTTGTTCAGCAAGCCTGCATTAAAATGATCAAAAGTAACACTTGTAAAATGTTAAAATCTGTTCTTTTGAACTTTCTATTCATCAAGGAATCTTGGGGAAAAGTTGTTTCCATAAATGTTTAAAAGCAGCGCAATTGTTTTCAATATTGATAATAAGAAATGACAAAAATTAACAAATTACAATGATTTATGAAGGAAATGTGTATGAATATGAAAATTCAACTTTGCCATCACATGAATAGATTACATTTTAAAATATATTAAAATAATTACAATTTCCAATAACTTTTTCAAAAAAAAATTTTTTTTTAAATCTGAGCCCAAACTTCTGAATGGGAGAGTATCTAAACATCGAATGTCATTTTTATTGACACATAAAAAAAAAAAAAGTGTCTGTTAACACAATAACATCTGGTATCATTTTTATAAGTATTTTCTTTTTTCTGTTTCATAGAATAACCCTCCTCAATTGAATAAAGATGACAGTAAAGTGACAAGAAACTGATCAAACAGCACTTGAGAGAAGAAATTGACAAATGAGAAATAAAGAGAATGGTGTAGATGAAAGATGTCTCTTATTCCACAAGTCATGAAAAATAGCATTTTCAAAGTGCTTGAGCTGAATGTTTTCACTTGTACTGTCATCTCATGGTCATGTCCACTCTCTAAAGTCTAATGTTATAACATACGATGGCTGGGAACATTCATTTGGATGAATGAAGCAGACGAAGTGGAGAAGTGGGTGGCATCCAGCCAGCGGTCATCTTTTTGAAGACGGACACTTGATGACAGAATCTTCCAGAACTTAAAAAAATATATAAAGTCGGTTCTCACATGTTTCAGGAGTTCATTAACAGTTAATGATTTTGGGATATTTTTGCATTGTGACAATCCCTTATTTTTCACATTCTTGATGATTTTCTTTAAGGAACCCATAATTTTTTGCATAAAATGCCGCAAATATTTAAGTCCGCATAAAGGCAATACAACCTATGATTTATTTTTCATTCACACTGTATAAAATTTTAGTTTTTCATCGAAAAAAATTTAAAAAATAATGAAAATACCACATTGGAGATAGGGGGGTGGGGGCAATATGGCCTTTTCAGTTTTCACCCAAATAATGAAAAAAAATGTTTAGGTTTGACAATTTAATTCTACAGTATACAAATATAATGCATATATATTAACTAAATTAAACCAAGGTAAAAAGAAAACTATAATGTCTGATTTCAGACTGACTGGCCAAAAAAATTAACTCCTGACCATTTTAATGTAGCATATCAAAAAGAAACAGCGAAGATATAAGAGAACTTTTATGTTTGAATCAAACAATATAACGATTACAGGCAAATCAGCAGTGTTATCCATTCTGTATACAGTGGTCACAAGACAAAAACAACCAAAAGAAAAAAAACCCAGACACACACTCATACACATTCATCATCTCCACCTTACAAAAATGATACGAGAATAAAACCAGAAGCCCAGAAAGCAAAGCAACAGACCCTCCGCCACTATCTGAAGCCTGTGGAAAGCAAAGCATGTCTTAAGACACAGCAGCGTGGGTTTTGTAGTTTGTTGTAGCTTGTATGTAGGTGTTTTTTTTTCTTTTTCTCTATAGAGAGGCACAAAATCAGGCTTCCGAGTCACAGTGAGGCTTTGAAAGAAGTGTCAGCTACTTGTGTTCAGACGTTTATATAACGCTCACATGCAGACACG
>NW_015505417.1:57015-69515 GCF_001515645.1 Sinocyclocheilus grahami | reverse complement strand
TAAATAAATAAATTCTAACCCTAAGTATTCGGATTAGAAATATACTGCAATAAATGTGCTTGTGTATATTGTTGTTAAACGACTATGAAGATCTACATGGAAAAAAATTGAAATTCCAGCATAAGAAAATTAAATACACAACTCTTCTTTCTTCTTGCTTACCGCCATGTATGGCTTGCAGCCGGCGTCCATCGTCTTCGCCACTGAATCCACGAGGTACCCGCTGATGCCAAAATCACACATTTTCACCTGACCCTGCATGTTTATCAGGACGTTAGAGGGTTTCACATCTGAAGACAGACAGAAAATGTGAAAATCAGTATCAAGTTACAAGGTTGCATCATTAAAAAGCAAATATACGACACTGTATTAGAGCCGCAGCTCACCTCTGTGTATCACTGACAGGTTGCTGTGGAGATGCTCCAATGCTTTCACGATCTGCAACGGGAATATAAAACATCAGGCTCATAACAGATCTGCAGGAGCTCAGAGTTACACAGCGTTAAAATGACCGTAAATGCTCTGGAAGTGGGCATGCAATTAAAAATAAGCATATGAAGCATTAAATCTGTATAAAAGACAGAAAATCAGGTGGTACTTACAGAAACGGTGATCTTTCCCAGGATGTCCTCTGGGATGGTCATACCCTTCTCATGCACCTGTTTATAGAACTTATCCAGAGAGGTGTCCATCAGCTCCATGCAGATCCACACGTCACCCTGACAACACAATGGGCCAATCAGGTTAGAGCTAGGATTTCAGACATAACAACAACCTGACATAAAAATGAGACAGCAGGAAATGACTAAACACATTCCCATTGTAGGACTTCCTGTGGAAATTTTCTTTCAGATCAATGTACAATAGTGGAGTTGAGACATTGTAAGGACACGGATTCAGATAACTGGGCTTGCTCAGCCTTTAGTCTGTACAATTACCACTCTGTACTCTGGTATTAAAATAGTGACAAATGCTATCAGGTAAATGAGATGACTGCTCAGTGCATTTACTGTAGGTGTGCTTGTACCTCTCTGAACAGGGCTCCATAGAAGGTAACAGTATAAAAGCAGTCGACTGTTCTCATGGAGATGTCCAGATCCATTAGCAGCCGTTTCTGCTCCTGTGTGTTTACTGTGGCCCGGATTCGCTGTAGGATAAAATGGGTCAGGGAAACAAGATTGGCAATAATATTGTCAATTATGATCGTTTCAGTGCTGGATGCTGATAAACACAGTGTTCAAAAAGTGTTGAATACATACTATAGATACAGTTTTGTCTATTAATGTAATGTCACAGAATACGTTTTCCATGGGAAGGACACTTCAACTTTAACTTGAGATGAATAATAAAAAGAAAAATATTAAGGACACAAATAACCACACAAAAGGTTAACTTTTGGGGGTCAGGGCAGTCTGATTTTTATAGATAAAAATGAACACTTATTTAGCAAGGACGCATTTATTTGATCAAAACATTTAATGTTACAAAAGATTTCCACTTCAAATGAATGCTGTGTGTTCACTATTTATCGAAGAAGCCTGAAAAAACATTCTATGAAACATTTTATACTGCTTGAACAAAATATGATTTAAAAAAACCTGATGGTTATGATGAACTGGATAAGCCATTCAAACACACTAGCACACCTCTAAATATGACAAGCTACAAGGTTGCTTAGTACAGCACTAGAACCAAATTACTTTATTTCAGCAAATAATGCTACCAAATTTAATTTACTGACCTTGTTACTACAGTTTTATATAGGGATGCACCGATACCCCTTTTTCCAGTACTCGCCCGATACGATACTTTTATTTTTGGTACTTGCCGATACCGAGTACCGATATTTTTATTGCATTTGTAAATTTTTTAAATATTGGGTACAGAAACCAAAAGAGTATGTATAAATGTTAGTTGGTTAACTTCATTTATCAAATAGATACAGTCAAACCAAAATTTATTCAGACACCTTCAACATTTCTCACATTATCACAGTTTAGAAAATGGTAATAAAATATGACAAGAACTCAGATTTGATAATGTTAGATAACTTTGATAGAAAGGTATGCAATAGATTACAATCAACCAAAAATTAGACAGCTGTTAGTATGACAGTATTTACACAACTATCAATACTTAGTTGGGCAACCTTTAGCCTCAATGACAGCCTGTAGTCTCCTGGGCCTGCTGTCAACCAGCTTCATGAAAACCTCAACTTCAGTTTTTTTTCCCAGACTCGGTCTGAATAATTTTTGGTCCCAAATTTGTATAAATTTTACTGGTAGTCCACTGTATGAAGAATTTTTTGGTATGATTTGTCACGGTTTACTTTATTTTGCTATCCTCACTTACATAAATGAACTATAGTGTCCTGCACCCACTAGTAAAATAATATAAAAAAATTATAATTTCGCGTTTTTTCATCTGAAACGTGCTGCGATTTATATTGCAAAGCCTCTCATATAATGCAGAAACGCTCAAGCAAGCAAAACACGTGTAACGCATGCACGTATTTGTACTGGTGCAGAATGAGAGGACAGTAGTACAGCCTAGCACATTTCGCACAGGCTACTAGATTCACTTTCGCCAGAAAGTCGTGTATGCCTAAGGTTGAAAATAAATGATGTTTATAGTGAATGCCCATATAAATGGTCTTATTTTTACGATTTAGTTTTAATCCAAATGATGTGTGTGCTAAGTGAGTGAACATCAATGATCACACAACAGAAGTGTGCTCGCGCTCTCTCTCTCTCTCTAACCGTTAAGTAACTTGTGCATTGTTTTACTTACTTGTTTTTTTACATATCCGCCCGAACTACAAACTTTCCAGTGATGTCTGTGAGAAAGGTATATTCACTCGACAAGCTCGCGCATCTGTGCCGCTGCGCGCTCAATCCACTCAGCGTGCTTTGTTTATCAGCTCGCGCACATCAGCTATACAGGCGTTAATACTGAGTGTTTAACGTTATATTCGTTGCATACATATACTTCGTAATAGACATCCTTAACTCTATTCTGCTGTCTGTTGTTGGTGTTTCTTTGTCTGAATATGGCGCTTATCACATGCTGTGTGGTATCGGCGTTTGGTATCGGGGCATTTTAACGACTACGAGTACAGGAGCTCAGTATCGGGCCCTCTGGTGCATCCCTAGTTTTATAAAAGTCCTAAGTCACTTTAGGCTCACTGGTTTATTATTACACTGAATAGCATTTTAAATATTGATGTGCACTGCAAATATCATTTTAAAGAAATACTAGGAAAACGCTACAAGTAGGACAACTAAAACAGCAATATTCCCCACATGAGTCTGGCTAGCATAGGCCTGCATGAACTCACCTTTACTGCCATTATTACACCACTTGGGACATGTCTCATCTTGTCCACCACTCCATAAGCCCCTCGCCCCAACTCTCCAATCTGCTCCAAATCATCGGCCTTCACCACAAAGTTCTGTTCACAACAAAAACACATGTTAAAGGTATCATATAAAGTTTATGAATGGTGAAATTGATGCACACACACAATGGCAGATAAAAGGAAACCAAGGGAAAAAAAAAAAAAGGATGGACAAACAGGGGGAAAAAAATGAAGCCTGCATTCCAAACACAGTCTGAAAGACATCTAAAAAAAGAGAAAAATAAAATGGCACAAATGAGCATAAGCTGATTGTTTCCTATGAAGAATGGAAGCACGCTATCCCATTATATATAAGATTTTCCAATCCCTGTTTCAGCTCGCTATCACTAGCAATCACAACAAACGCCTTAAACCTGGAGGCAACAACAACCTGGCTCCTCAGAAATTCTTCACAAAAGCTTGTACGTTCCTATCTGACTTAAGTTACTTACTTACTCTTCGGGTTTGGTTGCAAGACAACAAGCCTTAATCTTTGCCAATGGAAAATTCCACTTATCTGATGAGTTTAAAATAAATATTTTTACAGCCTGAGAGGCAGTAAAGTACATTCCAGGCTGCCTACAATCAGACGTATTCAAAAGGGCTGTAATGTGCACTGAGTCATTCTTTACAACCCGCCGGTCTTTCACCGAGCCAAGCTTTCTTATCAAGCCCGACACAGGAGTTACATCACCATGCAATGTAAAATATGACATTTTATACGATATGTCTATCACCTTAGCACGGGAATGCAAATTACAACGACGCTTTGCATACAGGTGACCCAAAGACAGTTCCTCTCATATTGCTTTTTAATACAGATGAGAAGAGAGGCAGGTGAAGTGAAACCCCGCAGCATGAAATATTTCCCAAAGAGGCTAGATTTTTTATTGCCATGAACAGATTGATGCAGATTTATTTGTAATAATAAAAAAAAAAAAAAAAAAAGCATAACTGAAAAGTTAAAATGACAAAATAGGAGACAGGAGACAAACGGAGTGAAAAAGTATAAGATGAAAATACACAAGATTCTCCTTCTTAATTAAAGAAAGGATGATGAAACGCACCTTATCTCCAATAGTAACACAGGCTTTGGAGTCCAGGTCTCTCGGGGGTCTGCGCAACAAAGAAATCCCATTGAGTGTCCTTGTCTGACACCGTAAATGACTTACTAACTAAAGCCAGCCTTACTTATAAAATCTATTCTACTTACACACTCACCGAGAGAAACACTTAGTTTTAGCACCATTTATGAATATCATCAAGAAAAGCATAATTATCTAACAACTTAATCAGTGCACTAAAATCTGCATAAAATCTTACGTAGGAGCAGGTTGGGGTTTCTCAAACACCTCCTTCGGAAGCTTGAGTGGTGGCTTCTTTTTACCTGCAGAGGAAAAAAAGAAAAAAAAATCTCTGCATAAAATCTTACGTAGGAGCAGGTTGGGGTTTCTCAAACACCTCCTTCGGAAGCTTGAGTGGTGGCTTCTTTTTACCTGCAGAGTAAATCATTATTAATCATTAGTATATATAGTAATCATTATTATGCCCAAGTCCTTTTAAAAGATCTTTTTAAGAGAGAAAAAAAAATGTCTTGCAACAAAAGCTTTATGTGAGATAAACTCAAAAGGCCTGTCTAAACAAAAGAGGCATTCTGAAACCGTCTCGAGTGATATAGAGCCCTTTCCTTTATTTCTGCTCCCCATGGAATTGCGAGATTCCCTATCAGATGAGCACTTACGGTCAGACAGCGCAAGCGGCTCCAGATCCTGGCTGAGTAAATCCGAAAGAGCGAGAGAGTGCGAGGAGAGAGAGTTCAAGTGTGAAAGAGGGAGGCGAGACGGCAGGGCCAGGTATGTTCTCCATCTGGAGCCACAGGCGTGACCCATCATCGTGAGTGACACCAGAGTGGGGCAATCCACATACCTGATGGCACGAGCAGCCCACACCCTCCTGACTGACTCATTCCAGTCTGCTAAAGGCAAACAGTAGGTATAATGTGCTCTGTATGAGATATTTCAATACATATCAACAAATGTGCCTGGATACGAATGTCAGATGCTGTACTTCTGTAATCGTAAATGCTAAAAAAGAAGATCAAAGAATAGCAGTCTCTGTGTAGCATCAGCAGCAGCTCTCAATCTGGTACCTAAATGCTGTCTGACTCGTAGGCAACTGCTATTAAATGCTCATGCATGTGTCTGAGCATAATCTGAAAAGGTTCAAACTTCATAAATCATTAAAAATGTTTCTAATTAGCTATCTGAAATCTTAAAACAATGTTAAAATTAAATTAAATTAATTTAAATTTAAAATGAATCCATAAATAAAGACTGTAATTTTATATATGCCATTGTTTTAATTTTTGGAATATTTAGATTAGCTTTTAGAGTTTAGATTTAGCTTTTCAAATAAAGTTTAATTGCATATTAGTTTTTGCGGTTGTTTTTTCTTTTTTTTACATTTACTGAAATGGTGATGTGACAACCTTGAAGAATGTGCAATTTCTGTGCTACTACCACCAAAAAGAATTGATAAAATAATAAAATAAATAAAATGACCAAATAATATTTCAATTGAATCAAATAAAAATAAAATAAAATAAAGTAAATTATATTCCTTAAGCACAATGGCCAAACTACCCCTTTTGCTAAAAAAAATATTACACACACACACACACACTCTTGATAATACAAATACATTTAAAATAAAAAAATAATAGGAGGCAAGCAAATTAATAGGCAGTGAAGGTTAGTGAAAAAAACTCTTCAGCCTAGATTTAAAACCAGAAATGGAAAGAGCATTTATAATCTCATATTGCAACTTAATAAAATGAAATTAAATGAACAAATGAAAATTTCAATAAATTAATAAATAATTATAAGGAACATGGAAAATGGAGAAGAAAAAAAAAAGTTTCCAGAACACTTCCCCATCTGCCATTGGTCAGCCAAACAGATAGTCCCGCCCCAAACTCGTGTAGGGCTGCTCAAACAAACGGAGCAAAGCTGACGGCACAACAGAGCCACAGTGTTTAATGTTTTCAGGATAATCAACACACAAATGGTCTAATTATAGCTGGTCTCATTAATCTGAAATAAGAGAAAGTATATTAGCAGCGCACACAAAATAAATAAATAAATCCACATTTTTTAAGAAATATTCAACAGCTGCACAAGATCACTACCAGAGAAAGAAACCCTGCAAAAAGTGTGGCTTCAAAAAAAGTCCTGACCACACTATGAGC
Source organism: Sinocyclocheilus grahami (assembly GCF_001515645.1). Taxonomy (NCBI): domain Eukaryota; kingdom Metazoa; phylum Chordata; class Actinopteri; order Cypriniformes; family Cyprinidae; genus Sinocyclocheilus; species Sinocyclocheilus grahami. The sequence goes on along the minus strand of NW_015505417.1, from coordinate 62,871 downwards.
CCACAGACAGGAAACAAATGCAGAGACACTTCCCATATTGTCAAAAAATATTCTACACAAAATACGAGCAACTATTTGCCAGTGCAGCATGAGAAGGGGGTTGTGCATTGTCAACCTTCACCCACAGTCCTGTTGTATGTCCGTTACACTATTGTTACCGGCAAAAAAGTAGTTCTGAGCCTCTCCCACCTGCCTTTGCATGCACAACAATAGCAACAGAAAGCTGACACTAAAAAAAAAAAAAAAAACTCACCATCACCAAGGACTCCAATCCCTTTTAAAGTGAGGGTACAAAACCACAAAATGGTCGCACGCCTCCTGCAGAAATACCGATCACGACTGCCAAAATAACTATGTCCCAACTGGAAATCACTCCCTAGCAACCGACTCAAGCAATGCTCCGTGTTGAAAGCCCTAATCCTTAAAATCACACACGCTGACACATTAAAGGCCAAAACCCGATAGCTTTCTTCAGGCTGATCACATCAGTGATGTAGGGAAAAGGCTGATCTCAGTTACTGGACCTCCGTGTGACTTTGCTAACTTTGTGAAAACTGTTGCATAAGCATTAAAAACAGCCACTTCAGGCACTCCAAATATAACGAGTGCCCTTCCTTGTCACAATGCTGCCTGTGAAAAGTTCCCGGTGTTGGTATCGACTACTGCAATAAGTGCAATTATAGCCATAAAGTGACCGGAAGTCATTTGTTTTTATCAAGAGTTGGCAATTAATGAGGCAGCATGAGCGAACGTTGGCGATGTGACAAAGTTGAGCCGACTAAAATGGTAAACAGTCCAGAACTATAGCGAGCCTTTCAGCAATTTAAATGTGTCAATGTACAGACAAAATGTAAAGGGAGATGCAGAGGCGGCTCTGTCGGCTGGAACATGTACCGGCGTGTTCTACAGACTGGAAAAGCTCTTTCATCCATGAGAATTACCAGCCGCATCTAGAAGAACTAAACGCATGCATGCAGATAAACACATATTGCATTTATTTTGGTCACGTAAACGAACTCTGTTTGTAAATAAATTCTGCTCTTGAAGTGGTTGGCAATTATTGCTTGCATAACCGAGATAAATAAGGTTTCTTTATTCAACAGAACCACTGAACAAAGTGCACAACTAAAAGACCATGTGAAGTTCAAACTAGGGCTGGGCAACACATTGACTAGTCACAATATATTTGATTTTGATGGCATTATTAAATTGAGTGCGCAAATTGCAACAATGTTATTGTGCATTAATTTAATTAATTTCTTATTGTGCAGTAAAAATGCAAAAAAAAAAAAAAAAACTTGGATTCATTGAGCTGATTCAAAAATATGACATTACTCAATTTTTTTTCCCCAAAAAATATTAAAAAGGTAGAAAATGATCAAGTCAAGTTTATGCCTATATCCCTATGCATTTGCTTTAAGACAGTATGGACAAGTCTAGATTATTTATAATAATACTTATTTTACCTGCAATAAATGTTTTGAATGAAACAATGATTGCAAATTGCTTTGTCCAACAAAAGTCATTGTGCAAAAAATGTTTTGCATTTCCAAGTAAATGCATACATCAAATCCAGTGTTACTGTAGTAGTATATTATAGCATTAGTAGTAGGCATGGGCCGATTACCGGTTTCAAGGTATACCGCGATTTGAAAAGACTGAAAGTGTAGGAATCCCTCAGGTTGAGTACAGTGTAAGAGAGTAGGGCTGTGCGATTTGGGGGAAAATTTTTAAATTGCGATTTTTTTTTTTGACAGATATTGCGATTTGATTTGCGATTTTAAATTTGCAAAGTCAAGCTTCAGCTCAATATTGTCAATAATGTGCAGCACAGTATGGGTATCATTACCCTGCTGAAAAAAACAATAGAAACCATCACAGAAATTCTTATAGTTTCCATTAAACCATTACAAAAAAATTTTTTGTTTTGGGCATTATTCCAATAGGAATTACTGTTGTTCTATTGGTTACCATCTAGCTCTCTTTATTCTATTGCATTTATTTGTGCTGCCTGACATTTTTTTTATTTGTTCTTATTTTATTACTGACTTTTTACTTGTGTTTTTTTATGAAAATAAAACTTTTTGTGTTGAAGAAAAGTACATTTTTGTTTGTATATGCTGTCAATTATAGTTCTTAGAAAGAAAATCGGAATCGACAAAAATCGGTATCGGCAGATCCCACTAATAAAAAAATCGGAATCAGCCAAGAAAATTGCAATCGGTGCATCTCTAATATATACTGTATGTTGTTATAGGGTTTTGCTGACATTTAATGCTATCTTTTAATCAAAACATAAAACATTATTTTTGCATCTGCGAGGTGTCTGTAACGCATTTTCCCTGTGCGTTAACATCAGTAATTATGACTGTCGAATGTCTGACTTGACTCTTGGTAATGTATTTTGCCCCCACCCCCAAACATATGATTCGACTATCAGCAAGATTTGAAAATTCTGATTCGACTATGAAAATCCTTAGTCGGGGACACCCCTAAATTAAATATAATATAACATAAGATTTCTTTCATAGAAATGCATTTTTCTTTTTCCTGAAAAAATTGTTCATGGTTTCCAAAAATATTTCAACCAGCACAGCTATTTTCAACATTAATAACAAGAAATGTTCAACACATTTATTATATATTAGAATGATTTCTGAAGGATTATGTGACACTGAAGACTGGACTAATGGCTGCAGAAAAATTCAGATTTGCCATCAAAAGAATTAATTACGTTTTAAAATATAGGCTATTAAAACAGAAAATTTATTTTAAAATGTAATATTCCACAACATTATTGTTTTTATTGTAATTGTATTTGTAATTCAGCCTTAATGAGCTTAAGAGACCTCTTTAAAAACATCTAATTAGTAGTGTGTATATAAAGAAATTTAGTAAAAAAAAAATTATAAAACTGAAACAGCTAAACTGAAAATAAAATAAAATGATCAAATAAAAATATAATTTAAATTTTTTTGGATGTGTGCTGCAGTACTGAAAACCTCAGAGTTTTTACAAAAATGCGCTTTTATGTAAAATATGCATTTGAATGGCAGGGACCACAGAGGGAGCTGGAGCGGAAAGTGCACAAGCTAAATCGGGATCACTTCATACTAAACGCTTTAAGGGAGATCATACAGCTTTGTGTGGTTTGCCATGTGAGCTCTTACAGACTGCTTGTTGAGAGATGTTTTCCACAGTATATAACTTCATACTGATATATTACTGTAACTGTAGATGTTATAAATTCAAATTCAAACAGGTAATTCCATTTAAAAAAACAGTTTGTTCTACCAGCAACCATGTCGCCATTACATTTGTACACTACTGCACACTTGTCTGACTGAAAGTGTGCATATGCATCAACCAGATGGATACAGTTTGTGATAGTAGACCAGTCCAAAACAGCAACACTGGCTCAATAAACCAACCTGTTTGAAAACAGTTGTTTCTGCAAGGGCATTTGGTGATATTAGTGGCACATAAATGTACCTTTAAGTGCAATCTAATAATTTGCATGCACATATATTGCATGCCACCATCCAGCTTGGGATAGGAGACCAACCCAAAAAAGCAACGTTACCGCCTCGAACCAAGCTGTTTGAAAACAGTTATTTTTGCAAATACATTTAGTGATTTTAGTGGCACATAAATACCTTTAACTACAATCTTACATTTTTTGCATGCATATATTACATTAGATGGATTCAGCTTGTGATAGGGGACAGCTACATTTGGTGTCACATAAATCTACCTCAAATTGCAATCTAATAATTGTGCATGCATATTCTGACAGTTAAACTCTAGAAATGAGCCATGATGTTTTTTGATGATATTCTGCTCCAAGCATGAGGATACCAGGAGGCGTCCCAATTCCTCGATGCATGATCCGGCAGAATTAGAGCAAGGCAAAGTGCTACCAGAGGGTGGAGTCCTCAACCCGTTGACACTCAATCTCTGCCCTGACATCTTCCACGAAACACTGCCGCAGTCACACTACGTGGTTTGTATGTGACGCAAAATCTTTTATTCAGCACTTAGCATAATTGGTTGTGACATACGCCATTTTCAAAACCAAACAGAAGTGTTAACAGTAAATGAGGGCATTGGAAACCAGTGCAACTACTAGGGAAGGTGTTCATCTTACCATTTTTAAAGACGCCTCCATTTTAAAGTCAATGCACACGCTGAAGCCTTAGGCAAATTAGTCCACAATGTAAGAAAAGCATATTGAATGTTACTAGCTTTATTACGAAATCTGTAAGGCTTTAACAAAACCAGAAATTTCATAAGAGTCAATTTGAACAGAGACCTGCATAATAAGAATGTTGCACCGCAGAATGAATTTGTCTTGTCATTTGTAGAAAGATATTATTTCCTGCCTGTGCGAGGGTTTTATACAACTGTGCATGTGGGGCCAAGTACAGGCTGCTTTAATATCTAACACTTTTTGGCTTCACTGGATGACAACATAAAGCTGTTTACTGCCCCCTGCAGAGAAGGGGCCTCCCTTGGGTGCTGTAAATACAAAATCTTTTTTTAAATAAGGATACATGACATACTCTCTACAATAGCATAATCACCTGGAACTTAATTTTGGTGCAGGATTGTGGGTTTCTCACACAATTTAATCATTCATGATGCAGGACATTTCTGCACACATTCTCTAGAACATATAGATTAGAAATTAGGGATGTAACGGTATGAAAATTTCTTATCATGATTATAGTGACCAAAATGATCACGGTTATCAGTATTATCACTGTATTGTTCAAATGTGCTGGAAATGTTCAAAAAGTACTGACACACAAATCATTTCACCAAGTTTTACATTTAAAATCAACAAACAACAAATAAAATGAGTTTTTGTTTGCATAACTAAAACAATAACATTGCCAATGATGTCCGGATTTTAAATGACAACATGACTGACAACAGTTTATCTAATAGCATGTTCAAATATCTAATGTAAATGTTCAAATAAAGCTTTGAAAAAGTTTCATAAATGGTAAACCTCACATTTCAACTTTTAAATAAAGAAAAGGGTCAAGTCAAAATGATAACGGATTAATAAATGATTATGCTCCTGACGCGGCGAGTATAAACCAGGCTCTACACTCTAAGCGCTGCGCAGCTCAAATGAGTCGCGCGGTTTCGTTACACTTTCAGTTTCGTTTGCCGTTTGATGTTTCTCACATGCAACAGAAATGCAGCGCTTATGAGTTAAACAATGCGGTGGTCGCGCCAGTGCAACCGCACACAAAATTTAGTCGCACCGGCAGAAAAAATTATCGCAAAATGCTCCCATTTGGTCGCACACTGGAGCCCTGTGCTGGACAGTATTTATTTATCCTCAGTTGTTCAAATCGCGGTAATTGAATGCGGTTATAGTGATAATTAAAATATGAAATGGTAATACTAACCATGGGGTATTTTATCACGATTTATCATCAAACCGGTAATCGTTACATCCCTATTAGAAATCATAAATTTAAATTAAAAACATCAAATAACTTATTTTGACTGCACGACTAATTCCACAATTACAAATGACAAAATGTTATGCTTACTAAGGCTGCAATTATTTGATTAAAATTAATGATTTGATCATACAGTAAAAATAGCAATATTGTGAAATAATACTACAATTTAAAATAACTCTTTTCTAGTTTAATATACTTTACAAAATATAATTTATTCCTGTGATGGCAAAGCTGAATTTTCAGCAGCCGTTATTCCAGTGATCCTTCAGAAATAATTCTGTTTATTAGATGCTCAAGAAACACTGCTTGTTATTATGTTGAAACAGCTGTGCTGCTATATATATATATATATATATATATATATATATATATA
>NW_015505417.1:22346-56742 GCF_001515645.1 Sinocyclocheilus grahami | reverse complement strand
ATAGTGTGAGTGTATCTGTGTGTATATACTGTGTATATATATATATATATATATATATATATATATATATATACACACATATACACAAACTGAAACAATTTTTGAGGATTCTTTAATGAATAGAAAGTATTTATTTGAAATATTTTGTAATATTATAAATGCCTTTTAAGTTTGAACAATTCAAAGCACCCTTGTTAAAAAAAACTATATACTTCAGATACATTTTTCATTTTGGATTGATTTAAAAAAAAAAAAAAAAAAAAACTGCTTTTCACCCCAACATGAGGCATCTAAGGAGGTAACCTCTACCTTTTCTAGACATGTATTTCACACCCTGATTGCAATAAGCTAAAGGCAGTCCATTCTTGGAAAGCAATACTGTTAGTAATGCTATGGTAAGAGACACCCTGGCGGCCTTCAAGAGAAAACCCTAAAAGTGGTCAATTATTCAGAAGTCTGCAATAAGATGGATCAATGTCAGAATGCAGTTCCTGCGGCCCAGCATAGCTCACGGCCCACAGGAGAGAGATAGAGCGAGAGAACGAAAGAGAGAGGAAAAAAGCAAAAAACAAAGACATACAGAAAGGGGCCTCTAGACAGGGCCTCCCAGAGAGCCAATAGAGTCATCATATGGTCACTCCCAAGCGATTCAGCAGGAGGACACTCCCAGGCCTGACATTACCCCATTAAAAACAGCTTAGCTGCTTAAAAAAACGCATGCAATGTATTGCTTTCGTTGATATATAGAGACTGGGATGCAAGCTTGCCAACATACAGACTAGGCATGGGCCGATTACCGGTTTCAAGGTATACTGTGATTTGAAAATTTCACGGTTTCAAAACCGCTAATATTTTGTTAGGCATGTTAAATATATTGGGGGGTTTTTTACCCAGTCATTTAAAAATAACACATTTTAGAGCGGTAACGACAATACCGTGATACAGTGATATTTTTGCTTAAGGTTATCATACCGTCAAAATCTCATACCGGCCCATGCCTAGTGCAGACTGATTTGCACGCAAGTATCTAGTGGAGATTCTATGCCCTGAATTGCAGCATACATAAATTCATGCAAAAGCATGCTGGAGAGATGGAACGGCATGGTTGTGCTCTCCACGCACACAGAGGAAAAGTGAAAGGTCTAGGGGGATCAGCTGCACAATGCTTAAAACAATCCTGATGCTATTGCATCAAAACAACACAGCAAGGCTGGACGGTCACCAACAATTGAGCTGTCGCAAATAGGGGATTTAGTATCTCTGTGGTCTATTAGCATGACAAACGTAACAATTGTGCATGGCGGCAGCATGCTGCATGGTTGCATGGCGGGGACATCAATTCGCTGTGTGCACCACTGGGGCCAGTGCAAACTCAATGAATCAGGGGCCAACAAGCACAATATAGACTCCCAGTGATGTAAGCAGGGCTCCTCTTCCAAGAAATAGCTTCCAACCAGGAAAATAGTAGCCAGAAAATGTTTAAACGGTCTACGTGCATCCACTTAAAAGTGATTGTTTCCAATCAGTTTTATAATCTGACTTTCAGTTTTCATGCTGAACTATGCAGCTTTAAGGCATTTGACACTTCAGATCAGTTTTAGTGTGCAATGCATCATAACAAAAAAACTACAAGCATGCATGTGCATGGAAGAAAATTAAGAATAAATTCTTAAAAGGAATAGTTCATGCAAAAATTAAAGTTTTACTCTCCCTTAGGTCAACCAAGATGTAGAAGAGTTTGTTTCATTGGAAGAGATTTAGTGAAAAGTAGCATTGAATCACTTGCTCACAAACTGATCCTCAGCAGTGAATGGGTGCAGTCAGAATGAGAGACCGAAGTCGATCAATTAACATCTTGTAAAATGAAAAGCTGTGTGTTTGTAATAAACAAATCCATCATTAATAACTTCAAACTGTTGCTTCAGCGAAAATGTGAGTATCTTATCCATAATATTGCTTTCTCCAGTGAAAAAGTCATTTCATCTGGATCAGGAGAGATACGTATACGCACAGATCAAGCAATGTTTAAAAGCAGTCCAAAAGTCCAAAACAGCTTTTCATAATATCTCTTTTTTTTCCCACACAAGAAATAAATGCATACAGGTTTGGAAGTACATAAGTAATTGAACACTGGGTGAACTATCCCTTTAAGGAGTAACCATACAATACATTTATATTTAAGTTTAAACTAGTTGCACTATCAAGCAGCCCTAAAACATTGCCCTTCACAATCCACTACCTGCTCCTCATGCAAAGGTAAAGCTGTTTGTTTGCATGACGGAGGCTTGGTTCATAAGGATTTAGTTCCTCAAATGTTCCTCAGGTGTGTCACTGTTACACAACAACAACACAATTACTGCTCTTTCAACTATGCAAAATCACCTCATTAGGGCGTTAGAATCACACATTCTTCAACCACGCCTACTAATATATGATCCATGAGTGTTCTGTTCTCAAAATGTAAATACTCCTGCGCTGCAATCTGCCTCTTGATAGGAATGGACCCAGTATAACAGTTGATGCCCATAGTTTTAATTTGGGCTTGTGCATGTATGTCAATTCAGCCCAAGGTGTGAGAAACCTCACACACAGGCTCTATGCAGTACTTCCGTGAAAGAGCAGGGACATTAGATATGTTGCAAAGGCTCCATGGAGTGTAATTAAGGGGTCTAAGCATGCAGTGCTGGGAACCCTGTGTTTTGGTCAGAATTATTATTATTATACTTCTTTCGGAGCATGCATTCCAAAATGTAAATGGTAGAAAAGTCTGAAACGTGCACCAGTACTAAAGAGTGCTATATACTGCAGGGTTTTGATATACATGCATGAATTCTCAAGGCAAATTAATAATTTTAAGACATGCCTCAGTTTACTAAAACGTCTGTAATTTTGAAATAAGTACTATAAATATAGCGCTGCAACCTAAAGACACTAAAAGATGGTCAAATCAACTTTTGCATGCCATTTTTTTGACCATATGATGACAATTGCATAACTAAAAATATGTCCATCAGCCAGTAATTTAACTCGTGTGTCACATCCTCTGTCACATAACTTGGCGGGTCAATTTAGGGGCAGGGTCTGAAGCAGGCAAAGCTTCATGCAGTGGGGCACTGTATGTGGAAAAGATGAAAATGCGTGCAACTAATTTGCATACAACGAGTGTAATGATTGTGCATGAACAGGTGAACAAATGCCAGTAAAAGTCCATTTTAGAATATGCACAATTAATCAAGTAATCTTAAAATAGGAAACAGTATTTTTCTTGTGTAGCACATCTGAAGCCTGTTCCTTAAACTGTTTGCAGCAACAAAACTATATTTAGGCCCTTATTTTTGCAGCCTCTACCTATGCATTACCGCTGGAACAAAGCTTGCGTGACAGAGCGTCCGAATGATTTTCCATTACGCGCAACTAATAAAAATTGTTGCATGCTCAACATGGCATGCAAGCAGGCTGTCAGGTCCCTGTTTCCCTATTGCACTTGCACACTCACCCGTCGGCCAAAGTTGCATGTTATCTAATGCACCTCGCATGCATCAACGTCAGAAGTTGTATGAACTAATCTAAATGTGCAGGACGAAGCCGAGGCCGGCATGACGTAACAATCGAACATTGTTCGAGAGAAAATCGCCTCGTGCGCGTGAATAAGTCGGGTGCGGACAGCGTTGCCATTGCACAATCACTTTTGCATTGCTGGCTAGGCAGTTCCTTAACGCGGAAAGAAGGCGTTTCTTTTAATAATCGTGGCACAACAAGAATGCCAATAGCGCCTGTGCGAGTGTCTAATGAGTGCATCGCCTTACCAAAAACTCTGCAAAAGGGCAGATCATTAAAACAGGCATTGCAACTGACCCTCGCGAGCCATCAAACTTTTAATGCATTGGCCACCATGAAGCTGCAGCCGTGCACTTTGCAAGCCATGCAACGCTTGCTGCATTTCCGAGGTTTTGCACGGATCGGTTGAGTAAAAAAAAGTACCTACCTCCTTTTGGCACGGACATCTCCTCTTTTGGGTTGGGGGAAGGGGAAGCACAAAAGACTTTGCTTTCCTGGTCGCTCCCTCCTTCCATCTATCCCTCGCAGTGAGGCTTCAAGTGGGCTTGTTTGCAACAAAGGTGCAAAATACAAGCCGCGATCTTCATGCACTCGGAGCCTTTGGGCGTCGGGTAACTTGTTCTCCGTGCAAAGGCTGGCCTTTCAATTGCACGCAACGAAAACGGAGAGATTTCTGCAACCGCTCTGCAAAGAAACCTCGGCAGGCACTTACATGATGGGCCAAGGCCAGCAGCTGAGCGCTCCTAACTTGGATCAGTGTGAGCCCCTGCTAACACACGTTCTTCCTGCCTGACGACGCCGGGGATCATGGGACTGGTAGTTTGCACGTAATTGCTGTGCGCCGGGGAAAAAGGAGGAGCAGGCCTAATGCTAATATGACTCTTTCAGGCTAACAGACAGATTACGCTTGAGTATTTTAGACAGATAAGCAGGGCGTGAAGTACTTGAGGAAGTGAACCTCATCATTCATTTTGAAACTGAGTATTTGATGACGGAAATGTTGTCTTTTTGGAAATCGTTAGAAAATGTATCATCAGTTCTTGTTCCTGTTCTGATTCTTCTGAACTATTTCAGGTCCACTAACGAGTTGTTTTACTACTTTTTTTGGTAACATGTCAGATATCAACAGAACGATCTTACACATTAGAAATCAATTTACATTAGTAAATACCGTTCTTTAAAAAACGGATGTTCTGTTTACAAAGACTTGGCATAAACGCGATAATTTTTTTTTGTATTATTGATTCATATTTATATAAAATATTACTGATTACAGCAAAACAAAAATTCAGTCACACAAACTATTGGTTCGTTGACGTCCTGAGAGATTAATTTACAAGCGCTCCAACTGATTCGTAAGTGTTTTCGAGTCACTTGAAAGAACCGGCTCATAAGAGTCATTCGATCGGGAATCGGACTCCACTAGCGCTGCATGTTGTTGATTCACTTTAAAGAACCGACTCATTAGAATCATTCTTTCGCGAGTCGGACTACAGTCATCGTTAAAGAACCTGTTCATATGAGTGTTTTGTTCTCTGCACTGGCCGCTGGTGACCACTTAGTAGTTCTAAAGATGATGACCATGTGACTGAAGTCGTGTCTTCTTTCCTTTGCCCACATAATCAATGATAGACTCAGACTTTCTTCATGTCTTTTATTGTGTGGTCTGCACAGGGGAGTGAATACTGTACATGATCCCAACATGCAAGGAAACAGATCTAAGAAAATAGTATGAGCACAGATAGGATAATACAGAAAAATAACTAGGCCTAACTAAGAATTATAACATCACTTAATGGTCTAAATAATTAAATAACCAGCACAACTGTGTGATGTTTCAAGACATTACAGGTTTGAAAGATGTGATATTTCTCATTAAATTTACAAAAGCACCTTGAAACACTTTAAATGTAGTATATTAAACCTTCAAATGTTAAGAATAATAATAATGTTTTTATTGTGGCAACACGTGTTTCTTTTTTGCAATATACTTTATGCAATACTATGCTAAATTCAACAATTCTGTGCACTTTCTCTTTCTTTGTCCATTGAGTCCAGTGTGGACAAAGGATGTTGTGGTGATTACACATAAATTAGTAGTTTCCTAAAATGAAAAGGGCTTCTGCCTAATCAAGCTGAAAAAATACCTATGATATGAGTTCTAGTGTATGTCACAGGTCTATATTAAAGCAACAATTGCTCGAAAATTTAAATTGTGTCATGATTTACAAAACTTTTATTTCCTTTCCTTCGTGGAACACAAAAGGAGATATTCATAGCAGATTTTCAAAGCTGTTCTTCGTTTAATGCCAGTTAATGGTGACCACAAGGTAAAATGTTCAACTTAAATTTCAGTCTGTTTTTCACACAAGAATATTATTTAGAAAACTTGTCGTGCATGCCTCATGTGGATACGTTTAAGATGTATTAGGAGTGTTTTTGTGCTTTTCAGAACTTGACAGGTCCTGTTCTCCATCCATTTTTGCTATATTAAAGAGAGCAGCGTTAACATTCCTCCAAACATCTCCTTTTGTGTTCCATGGAAAAAAGAACGTTTGGAATGACACAAGGGTGAGTAAATGATGACAGAATTAAAATTTCTGTGTGAACTATCCCTTAAATTTTGTACACGTGGATTATCGCATTTCATTTTCAACACTTTTTTTTTTTTTTTCCAGAGTAAGGACAGTGGAGATGCACTTTAATAGTGTTAATCACATTAGACCTAAACATTTTCTTCCATGCATCAATAAAACTTTAGACCTTCTAAATCTAAAATGTATTCTACTTCAGTGTACTTGTTACATTATTTCTTGGTTGCTATGAGAGTCTGGTAGATAGGCTTTACAATGATGTGCAAGTACAGCGATCCGTCCACCAGGTACTCAGACGTGCGATATTGCAGGTCCTCGCCAAGCAGAAAATCCCCCACCTCCTCTGTGCTTTGGTGGAAACCCAAGATATGCCGCACCACAAGCTTGTTCTTCTGCTTTGTCAAGATGAGCACAGTCTTTTGGAAGCTGACACCTGCAAAATCTGCACTGGAAGTAGCAGGTGTGATGATGACACGAGGCCGGGCAATGCCGCTTCCTCCATCGGGCCGCAGTGGCAGCATGGCACCTTGCTCGGTGTACATGGGCCGCATGCTGAGAGGGAGCCAGCGGGGCGAGAACAGGGCGTTCCATGTCACCCGCTTACTGGAGTCAAAACCACTCGGACCCAACTGGGTCTGGAAACTAGTGCTGCGGTCGTCCCGTGCCGGGTTGCTTATGACCCACTGAGATCCCCACATGGATGAGAGATAGTTGCGGGGCACGAAGAGGCTGCAGTTCACATCGAAGAACTTGGCCAGCTGAAGCGGTGAAGCTGAATGGAACTGGTACGACGTGTAGAGAAGATCGCGCACCGACTCGTGGTAGCGCGTCATGATCGCCGACTGTCGCTGCAAGCGAAACAGTTCGCGTGGAGGGATCATGGCGTAGCGCACCAGTCGAAGGGTGTTCTCTGCTGTCAGGGTGTCCGGGTTGTTCCGGGTGAGCCAGATTTCAAGCGCCTCAAACAATTCCAGCTCATTCTTTAATACTAAATCGGAGCGCTGCAGGAGGGTCGTTAGCAATTCAACACTAACCGACGGCCACTCTGCACTCTGCAGCACCGATGACAGATTCCACGCTAAAAACTGAAGGCAGTTGTCTCTCAGCGCCGTGTCACCAACCGAAGTGGCATACTGGTACCAGCCCACCACGTGACCGCCCAGAGAATTGCTGGCCAGGTTCTGGCTCATGTACTGGGTTAGTCCTTGCTGGAGGCTGGAGATGCCGTACTTGGTAGCTAGTCTGTGCAGTGGTGTGGCTTGGTCTAACTGCAATGCGAGTTCACCGCAATACAGATATCTGCAAAACACAAGACAACGAGTTCATCAAGCTTCATTCAGTGTATCTTACACAAAATTTCAGTGCACTGCCTGTGTTTAAAGGTAGCAAACTGTGTCCTACCTGTGATTTTTAATTGCATTTGATTCTATTATTATTATTATTATTTAAATGTATATTATTGTGTAATTAATTTAGTAGTATGTATTATATAATACTTTCATGTATGTAATACGTTTTTAAACCTTAATTGTATTTCATACATTTTTTTATAAAAATAGCTGACACCATTGTGGAGAACATTTTGACTGTAGTTTTAAGAAATTTGTCATTATTTACACAACTTTTATTTCCTTTCCTTCATGGAACACAAAAGGAGATATTCATTGCAGAATACTCAAGAAATTAATAATTAATAAATTAATTATATTAATTAATTAACTTTATTATTTTTTCATTATTTATTTTTTATTTTATGAAGTTAGATAAAAACATGGTGAACATTTTCATTGTATTATTTGTTTTTGGCTGTAATTTTAAGAATTATTTGTCATCTAAAAAACTTTCATTTCCATTCCTTCATGGATCATCACCAAATAACATATTCATAGAAGATTATTAATTTAATATTAAATTAACTTTATTTTTATGAGGTTAGCTGACAAAATTGTGGTGAACATTTGGCTGTATTGATTTGGCTGGATTTTTTTAAATTTCCTTTATTTGTGATATTCACAACCAAATATTTAATACATTTATTAAATGAACTTTCTAAAGTTAGCTGACAACATTGTGGTGAGCATTTTGGCTGTATTTTGAAAGTAGTTTTGAGAAATATTCCTAACTGAGAAAAAAAAACTAGTTTTGTAAAAATGTGGCATGTTCTACATACCAGGAAAAAATATGCATGATTATTCAAAAATAATAATGTAATTACTTACGCTTATCTCTATATACACTTGTGTTGGATGAGTTGCAGTCTGTCTTCCTGTCAGTCCGATTTGAATTCCAATTCAGCTTCCTGTTGGGTGTGTCTAATTCAATTCATATTTCAGCAGCTCATGAACTGAATGATTGCCAAAATGTCCTGCTACCCTGGATATCTAGGCCAGTGTTGCCAAGTCCACGGTTTTCCTGCAGAGTTGGTCTACTTTAACACTGTTGCCGCGGGTTGAAGCGACTCCAATAACATGATATTTATCCCCTGGAATGTGAATTTTAGTGGAGGAACTCCGCCAACTGGGGACCCCCTCGAAACGTGATTGGGCTAGTTTTGAGTAGGGATTGGGCGGGGTTTTCTTGTGAAAACCTGGCAACCCTTATCTAGGCCTATTTAACAGGTTGTCTCAGATATGGCATCCAATGTCTCTGTGAGCCAAATTGGACTATTGCCTGATAAAATAATATGCAAATATAAATCTCTTTTTATAATAATGCATCTTCTTGTGTTGTTTACCGTTGTAGTTTAATGCTGTCACTGCCTTGTTTTCCTTTTTTTTTTTTATTCTGATTGTATCTTTGTCGTTTTATCCTTTGGATCGCTATAAAGGAAATAAAACCCCAAACAAAAAAACTTCAGTTCATTCAAAATAAATGAGTAGGCGGCATGTGCTCTTGTAACAAAACATCTTCTCACGCTAGCTACACATCACTATTGTAATGTCACCCTATTATGCCCTTCTCATTATAAAGCTGCCTTAGATTAGAGCAGAGAGTTAATTTTTAAATATTGCTGTTTTGTTTCATGTTTCATGAGATGTTATCTCCTTTTGGGTCTGAGCTGCTGAGAGCAGGAACTTTGCAGTTCCAACATTGGCCATTAGAGAGAGTCTTGGACATGTGTGGGATGGGAATGTTCTCATAATTGGTCATGTCCCAACATGTTTTAGGCTAACATGTTGGGATGATACAGCGCTGCAGGTTTTTTTTCTTTTCAAAAAAAGAAAAAGTTTTGTGGTGCTGTGGTAAATGTTTATGATGCTTTGCAATTCTAGTTTAGACCTAAATAAAATATTTTATTATATCTCCTTTTGTGTTCTACTTTAAAATAGCATAAAATATATTGTACATATTTTAAATATATAAAAATAGTTTATATATATTAAGAATATAAAATATA
This sequence comes from Sinocyclocheilus grahami, assembly GCF_001515645.1. Taxonomy (NCBI): domain Eukaryota; kingdom Metazoa; phylum Chordata; class Actinopteri; order Cypriniformes; family Cyprinidae; genus Sinocyclocheilus; species Sinocyclocheilus grahami. Next base: position 47,193 of record NW_015505417.1, on the reverse strand, counting down.
TTACAAATAAAAATAACAAAATAATTTAAAAAGAATTAAATTAATATTTTTTAAAAATTAATTAAAAACTTAAAAAATAAACAGTTTCCCAAATTCAATGATTCTCACCTGATGAATTTCTCGAACATGGCAGTGCATTCTGCTGTTTCTCGCAGCACTAGCGTGCTACTATTGCGGTTTCTCAGCATCTCCTCAAACACTCGGCTCTGCAGTGAAAGCACTAGCGTGTGGGCTTGGATAACCTTGACCTCATCCGCATCCACTGTTTCCACACGTAGGGAAATGTCACTGTTATTTCCCAGCACCAGAAGGCCCTCCAGCCGTGCCACCAGCCCCTGTGAGTGACTGATCACTTCTGTGGTGCCTTCAACCAGTCCCTCTGCCCTCAAACCTGCAGAGCGAGGGGGAAGAAGTGTATTTATCAATTTCCAGATTGTTGAATAGAAAGTGCTGTTGAGTGCATTGTCACTGCCTGGAACTTGCTTCAAGAAACAGTAGTATTTCTCAACCAATGGGTGAGTAGTTTAATCCATTATAATGCAGTTTCATGAAGGCCTTGTTGACGAATAAGTATGCTTTCTCTGTTTTGTGCATTAAAAAATGGCCCAGCATTGAAACTGAAACATTGAATTTTGCAACAATGTAGCAGGCCTCATAACCTGACTGGTATTGGTTTTCTGAGTCTGATTATAGACATTTTGACCTTAAATACTTTACATAGTTCGATGTGGCATTAATGGCTTGTATGTTGACCTTTTATAGATCAACTGTAGAGCCTGGATGATCAAAATTCATGAATGGACTACATCTTAAATAAATAAATAATGTTGGTACATTTTTAAGCCACATTATATATACACACTACTCTTCAAAAGTTTGGGGTTGGTATGATTTTTATTTATTTAAATTTTTTTGGAAAGGTGTCTCTTATGCTCACCGTGGCTGCATTTATTTAATAGAAAATACTGTAAAACAGTATTTTTATCAAATATAATTGCAGTTTAAAATTACGTTAAAATGTTTTCTATTTTAATATATTTTAAAATGTAATTTATTCCTGTGATGCAAAGCTAAATTTTCAGCATCATTACTCCAGTCTTCAGTGTCACATGATCCTTCAGAAATCATTCTAATATGCTGGTTTAGTGCTCATGAAACATTTCTTATTATCAATGTTGAAAACACTTGTGCTGCTTAATATTTTTGTGGGAATCATGATACCTTTTTTGTCAGTATTATTTGATTAACAGAAAGCATTTAGCATTTATATGAAATAGAAATCTTCTGTAATAAATGTAATGCATCCTTGCTAAATGAAAATATTTAAAACTTTTGAAAGGTACTGTACATAATTATACAATCACATAATAAATATAATATTTTATTATTATTGATGTCCTATAAATAAGATTATCTTAAAGATTACTTCTTCATTTGTCTTTTTTCTTTTTTTTAGATTTTTTAGAATTTTTAGATTTTTTTTAGAACTTTCTGTTTGCTTCTTTCTGCTAGATTCTGAATCATAGATTTACAATATAGTCTCTGACATTTGGACTCCTCTGTATATTGAAACAACTTTTACATGTTTTGCATTACATTTTCAGTGTTTCCTCTTTTCCATTATTAAACTACACATATAGTAGAACTGTCTTTACCCTCCTGTTTTCCCAGAAAGTAACAAATGTTTTAAACAGAATGTTTTTTTGTAATGGGTAAGTGGATCTGCAACCTCATGATCATCCAACCTCTGCTGTACTAGGTGCCATTGCAAAGTTCTGGGAAATGCCATGAGCTGCTTGTATGTGTGCTTTTGTCTGCGTTGGTGTGCGTGTGAACAAACCACTTATAACACCCTGGTTTCCTATTACTTGTTACCACATAAAGTACAAGCCATTATGAATCATAAAACAGACCCGTAAATAAATACATAACATAATAATGAAATAAAAGGAAAGGCTGATGATACATTTTTTTGTCATCAAATTAAAACAATATAATTGTCTTTTATAACCAGACATGATTATTAGATTTTAGAATGAAAATGAATTTCATTTTAGAATGAAAAATTATTTTTTCATTTTAAAACGTGCTTTTTGCAAAGAAAAAAACCTTGATGAATTGAAGTTCAACTGATATGTTAAAATCTATTGATTTCCTAACATGCAACTTTGCAAAATGCAGACTTCACACTTCAGACTCATCAATTTCTATCATCCAACAGATGAAACCCAGAGTTCTGGATACCTCAAAACCAATACTTCTGACATGATGTCCAAACGAAGCATCTATCATCTAGAAGAAAGTCATCTTACCTCCATAGACAGGTTGCACATGAGACCCTGCAGCCAACAGCAAGAAGAGCAGGTAAATGTGGGCATGCAGCCCATTCCCCAACAAATAAGACATCTTTTATTGTCCGATGGTAGATTTGATCTTCCTCTACTCTGTGTGTATTCTATATTTTCGTCTCTTTTCTTTATTTTCAACCCTCTACTCTTCCTTAATTTAATTGTCTTTCTTCTGTTTCCTCCTCCTCCTCCTCTTCAGTGGATGATGGATGGTCTGTCGGCCCCTTTCTCTTTATGTGGCATATAGGCTATGGTGCATAACTAGTATGTAGGTTACTGGTTGTTTTGGGTTAGTTCCACCCTCACAATATCCTATCGATCTGTGGAACCTGTGGGGGGTGGGGAGTTCGTTTTGGTGGGCAGGAACGGCAGTTGCCATGACAACAGCTTTGATTTTGACTTTTCTCTTTTTTAATGTTGTATGACATAGATCCAGAGGAGGCCTCAGCTGTTCGGGCAGCGCGAGCATGGAATTCTAATCACAAATTATAACTGCTATGGAGGATTGGAGGTGTGTTTATGCAAATGTATCTGCATGCATAGATTAATAGATGCTTTTCTTGGAACTGCAACTAGATTTTTACACTTTATTGACGAAAAAGAGGTTATCAGAGAGTTGCTATGTGTTTGCTTTTTTGGGTAATTCACTGCTGGCAAGATGAGCTTTTAATAAAACTTGGCTGTCACTGTAGAAGCACTTTTTTTATTTGGTGTTGCATAGCCAATTTTAGCAAAGATGCATAGCAAAGACAGCAAAGATGACACAGGAGTGCTTCTGAAATGGCGTTTAGGAATCTTCGCACAGACTGTTTAATGCTGCTCAGAGGTGGCATGAATGCATTTCTATCATGACAACTCTTGGAAGATTTTAGCCTGGTAATTGATATGACCGTTTAATGTATTTGGTCTTGGTGGAATAAATTTACTACGCTGCTGCTGCTGTTGTTTTAGATTATTGCTGCTGCTGCAAAGCAAGTACAGGAACTTGCTACTGCCAATGCATACGCTGATACGGTGCTGAGTATTTAAGACATACTGCTGCTGCACAAATAGCATATATAATAACCCATAGCAGATCTATACAGGTGGAGCTGGGGGAAGGTGAAGGGTTTCGGAGGAACTCTGATAGCGTGCTGCGAACTGTTTACCAACCATTTAAATGTAAAGCAGTAAACTCATTGGCAGCATATGCAACATGAATCAATCAGCTTTTTGCAAGTAGTTTAACACTGTGAATATCATCAGTTTGCTTTAACGAACCATCAGTCTGCGCTATCTAGAGTTTCATGACAGAACTTATTTATACAGCAATTCAACTGTATACTTTGACACTATGGGCTGAGTTGGGTCACAGCAGGCATAATTTAGCCTGACTTTTATCCAGCATTACGTCTTTACACTGAATTTTGTGCAGGCACAGAGCAGCCTTAACTCAGCTGTGTAAAGACCCCTCATGACTAGTGAAAAATGTCTGTGGCATTGCCTTTTGCCAAAAACTTCAACATCCATAATGCACTTTTGATTTTGGTGCCACCCAACTGTCAATCTGACTGTCCATGGGAAGGGAAACAAAAATGCGGAAATCCGAAACAATCCCTGAGCTCAGTCGTCAACAAAAAAATACATAATTTTGCTGACAAATAAACAGGGATATTTGGGTGCGCATAATATACTGTCAATATTGTAACCATGCAAAGCTGGTTAAAAATTGGCAAATAGTTTGCCCCAAAATGAGAATTTGGTCATCATTTACCCACACTTGTGTCATTCCCGTATGTATTTCTGTTTTCTTGCCGAACACAAAAGACCATATTTTGACAAATGTGGGGATTATTTTCAGTACAATAAAAGACTTTCATCGTATGGACAAAAAGCAACACATTTTTAAAAATATCTTCTGTTGTATTCTGCATATGAAAGAAACTAAAAAAGGTTTGACATAAGAGTAAGGAAAGAAGATAATTTATCATTTTTGAGCTATCACTTTAAAATTGCATAACTTTAACAGCACAATGACCTTCTCAATTTGAGATATCATTCATACCCGTATAAAAAAACTTTTTAATTCTTCAGATTAGTTGTTTGTTTAAAGTATGAGAAGTTGTAATAGGACTATCTAAACGTGACACCCAGAAGTATTTGAGACCCCTGTACATTTCTGTTTAGCATTGAGCCAGTTACTCAGCCAGACTGAACACATGCATCCTATTACATGCTGTCCACACACAGGATCAAAAGAAGGACTGGAGTCTATTTCTCTCTCTGTATGTAAGGACATCCACCCCTGCTGCAGAGTCCTCTAGTTAGAGGTTATGTCATTTGTTTACTGCCAGTCAAAGAAGTGGTGGAAATGTGCTGAGACAGCCTGAACCTTTGCTGTGTGACAAAGCGACAGAGGTAGAGCAGATACGTGTGTGTTTGTGTAAGTGTACGGGTGTGTGTGTGTGTGTGTGCTGTGCATGTGTGAGTAAATTTGAGTAAATCATTTACTTAGGAGGAACCCTAAAGCTACTATCAAGCCGATTGTGACCCTGATCTAGACTGATAGCGATGAATAGATTCCTCTTAAGGCTACATTCAGGGTGAATATGAAAATTGATTTTGATTGGGAGAAAACACGATCAGAGTTTAACAGAGTTGATAAAAAGGCTGCATCCAATAAACAGTAATATTGTGAAATATCATTACAATGTAAAATAACTGTTTTCGATTTTAATATATTTTTATATTTAAAAAATGTAGTCCTGTGATTGCAAAGCTACATTTTCAGCATCATTACTCCAGTATTTAGTGTCACATGATCCTTCAGAAATCATTCTAATATGCTGATTTGCTGCTCAAGAAACATTCTTATTATTGAAAACAGTTGTGCTGCTTAATATTTTGTGGAAACTGTAATACATTTTTTTCAGGATTCTTTGATGAATAGCTGTGTTTTTTTTAAACAGATTGTTTTTGATCAATTTAATGAATCCTTGCTAAATGAAAGTGTTAATTTCTTTCAAAAACATTGCAAACTGTCAGGAACTGTCAGTCTTTTGTTCATTTAGTTTTCATTATCATGGACTTCATGCCTTCCATTATCACGGACTGGAAACAGTCCTTTTTGTTTCATTTCCTGTTGTCTTTGGCTGATGATACACAGGGCAACTTTTTTGAGCAATGTTGCTTGGGCACTTTCCCATTGAGAATGGGTAACAAATTTCTATCTGGATATTTTAGATCGGTCGTGGGCCCTGTGTCTCACCTGGTTGCCCACTGATGGCAACATTGCTCAAAAAATTGCCCAGTGTATCATCAGCCTTTGTTCTAGTTTCCCACTCTCTTTATTTAATATGGCAATTCAATTGATCATACACCTGTTAGCCTTTTAGTTCATTATCAGTGTATACTTAAGTTCCTGGTTACCTCAGTTCATTGTCGGTTGTTGTTTATGTGTCATGCACACTGTTACGTTGACTTGGCTTACCCTGTGTTTATTCTTTTATTAAATACCTTTGTGTTGGAACTTTCTGACTCTTTGTCTTTGGAACCTTTGACACAAACTTTTGGAAACTGTGACACAAACATTACATCTCACATCTGATTGGCTAATTATTTATTTGGTACACCAAAAGCCACATAATGCAGGATAATGTACAGTCAGCTGATAATAACCAGCTTATTATAGATTGTTTCATTGTGCTAGGAACGGTCAATATTATTGTAGAGTGTTAGAACAGTAACTATGAGTGATGCAGTGACAGTGTAATAAAGCAGCAAGCTTTCATATTCAGGTGAAAGAACAACCGTCATTGACAAGTATACAGGCCATATTATTATCAAGTAGGATTCAAACAACTTTCAAATTGCTAGTAATAATTAGACAGAAACAGCAAGTAACTTTTTGAGTTAGAAAGACTAAAATATTATGTAAAACATACTCAAAGAATCTTTTTTTATTTAAAAATCGCTTTTACAGTGTGTATGACGACTCCTTACTTTTAAAAGTAGAAGAAATCTTACCTTTGATCTTTACATTTTTTTACATTATATACATGACCGCAGAGATTTTAGTTAGTTATTTCTGTACTAATAACTCAAACTCCAGTATTTATACTACTCAGTGAAGAGAAAGCTGGATAGCCTGCAGGAATATTGATTGATGAGAGTGATAAAATCAGTGATACAGTGACCCAACAAACCTAATTTGATTTATCTCCCTCTCTCATATAGGACTCCATATTTGACCCACTTGGCACCTCAATGCATCTACTTCTCTACTGCCTTTTAGCTGTATATTGTGTTGTTTGTATTGTGGGTCATTTATATTATTTTAATAGATTTTATTGTATTTCTTATTTTGTATTTTATGTTTTGCTAAATATATATAGTAAAGAAATTGTGTTTTTTAACACAATGCATTATATAGTTTACCCAAAACTGAAAATTCTTAGAATTTTTATTTCAGTTAAATTCTTAGTATGGAAGTCAATGGCTACCGTCAACTGTTTGGTTACCAACATTCTTTAAAATATCTTTTTTTGTGTGTTTAACGGAAGAAAGAAACTCATGCAGGTTTGGAACAAATGGTGGGTGAGTATGGATACAGAATTTTCATTTTTGGGTGAACAATCCTTTTTAAAAAAAAAAGTCCATACTTTTCTATGATCTGGAAATATAAAGAAGACTTTTTTGCAGAAGTGCATGTTATCTGGGTAAGTCAATAAGACTAAGCCTGTGGTGATCTACCTTTTCTGTATTGATAAATATAGATATTTAAAGCAAATTCTGTTTCCTATTGTCACACCATAGCATTAATATGCCTATACTGCTGGAACCACGACCAATGACAGAGAGTTTACACAGCTTATTTTCTGCCTGGCCAGTCCTCTGCTGCGGTACACGGCCAGTTCAGAGACTGATCATCAAAACGAACACTCAGTGATGAAAGAACACTCATTCACTAAAAAGAGAGAGAGCATCCATGCATGGAGATTTCCATCCTCCATCCTTTCTCTCCTTCTGTGTCCAGATGGTGGTGTACATGTACTTTTTGTTCCATCCATCTGGAGACGTGATGTTGCTGGCTGGTGAGGGAAGCTAATTCTTCTAGAAAACACCTAATACCTTTATTGATTTGGCTAAAAATTGTACATCTTGGACCCTGTAGCACATTGTTATCATCAAATGAACAAAATGTACACTCTAAAAAATGCTGGGTTGTTTCAACCCAATGTTGGGTCAAATATGGACTAACCCAACTGTTGGGTTAAATTTTGGTTACATTTTTAAATTAGCTTTTTAACCCAACAGTTGGGTTAGTCCATATTTGACCCAACATTGGGTTGAAACAACCCAGCATTTTTTAGAGTGTACTGTAAAGGTATTGTGCAGTGATGGTATCAGATGGCAATACCATAGTACTTTTTTATATTAATTGTAAATTGATTTGTATGCCTAATTTACAAGAATGCTATGGTTCTACCATGTAAAAAAATGAAAGAAAAAAAACATATAATACCACAAATTGTGTGACTTTTTGAGCAGTGCTGTTGATTTTGACCAAAACAAAAACTAAAAATCATTTTTGTTAATTGAAAAAATAAAAGAAAATCAGAAATGTTGACTTGACAACTGAGACAAATATAATAAGCTGAAGTTAAAGTACTAGAATTACTAAAACTAAATCTGAAATAGATATAAATATAAGCTAAATAGAAATATTAAACAACAAATAAAACGACAAAAGCACATTATGACTAAAATTTAAAAAAAAACTACAATTTAAATCAAAATAAAAATTACAACAGGAAATATCAAAATAAAAGCCAATTCACAATGTTTTTAAAAATACTACATTTAGTATATAAATAATACTTTTGGTGCATCATTTAAATAGTGAAGAAAATCCCATAAACTTGCATTGAAGTATGTATTTACATATTTACATATAACCAGAATACTAGGCTCTTTTGACTTTCTCCAGCAAGCAACCATCCAGCAACCCAGCAACCACCTACCGACTGCATAAAAAGTGCTAAAGACCACTCAGAACACCTTAGCAACCACCAATACCCTGGCAACCAACCTGAAGACCCCAGCATGACCCTATATAGCATTGCGGTGAGTTTTGCACAGACAAGAACCATTCACATTTTTATTAGTAAATACACAAACCACCTAGGTATTGATTCAAATGATTCAAGCTTAAAAAGGACCACAGAGGCTATACTTAGATTTAAGATAATTTAAGGAATCACACAACAGATAAGAGCTCCCATGGGTCTGAAGGCATTGCTGTGTGAAACTATACACCCTTCTCCTCATGTGTCTGCGCTATATTGACCTCTCTGTGAAAGACAGACCTCTATACATCTGACTCACCTTCATTCTCAATGCTTCACTCATTTATCAAAATCCTCTCTATAGAAATCAGCCCTGCTTAACCCCTCCCTCTCTCCCTCTCTCCCTCTCTCCCTCTCTCCTTCTCTCTATCTCTCTTCCATAACCTCCTCCCGAACTCGCTCTGTGATTGCAGTGATGTGTCTGTTATTCAAAGACCCTTGTCCTCCTCAAGGGCTGCCTGGCTGGGCATCAGCGGTTAGGACGGATGGGGACCTGCAGCGATTTGTGAGGGTAAGAAAACCTCATTGTCCGTGAGCTATCGGTCTTTATCTGATGGATCACTTCATTTATATTTAAGAGAGTGTTAAGTGAATTTTATAAATTGAGCATCAGTTGCAGTTACAGTTTTTATTACAATGTTTTTGCTGTATTAAATAGTGTAAATGCAGGTAAAGTGGGGCACTGTCTTTTTTAATATTTCTTTATATTGTATTGTAGTAGATATTTTTAGCTAGCCTATTTAAAATGGTATGAGTGTGTCAAGGGCTAAGCATTTGCAATCATATTTTAAAATGATGCCAACAATGAATTAGCAGAAAGTATCACACTTTCACAAAATTTCACAGTATCACAAAATGTCAATATACAGTCAAATGTAAAATTCAGAGTGAAATTCATCATGTCACTTAATTAATAATTAAAATGTGTTAATTTATAATTTACTCCTTGAGACCATGATAAGTGAATATACTTTGAAAAATGTTTTTGATTTTTTTTTTATATTTAATAAAAAGTATTTAACAGTATATAAATACTATAAAACATAACTAGTATAAACTATGTATGTGTGTTTATATATAAATGTATAATTTACTCCATAAAACCCTTGAGACTGTGTTATGTGAATATATTTTATAAAAAAATTAAATATAAAAAAAAATTAAATATATTAAATTATTTTATACATTTTGATATATATTAATTTGATATTTTATTTATTAGTTTAATTTATACATATACAAATGTATGTTTATAAAAAGTATTTAAAAGTTTATAAAATAGTAGGACTCCAAAACATCCAAATGCTCACAACAAAACAATAATTTTATTTATATTGGTACAATGTTTTCACTTTTATTTACACCCTCTTTAAAAAACAGCTTTTTAAAAACGAGTCTTAACTGGTTTGTTCTGGACATAAATCAGTTATTCGACGTGTTGTGTCCTCTGTGTTTTGTCATCTTAATATTTTCTCCAAGAACTACGGGATATCCAGAGGTCAGCTCTGGAAGTCATAAAGATCACTTCAAAAATGTGTGGCATTATTTGTGAGCGTCTTATGTAATCAAGAGACTGTGAATTTCAAGGCCTCTGTTTCTGTGTCCCTCTCATCTTCTCTCTTCCTTTTTTAGAAAACAATGAAACTTACACTCTTTTCCCTGCGTGTGCTGATATGAATGGTATTGCTATACCATTGTCCTTGAGCTCATAACTATTGTCTCAGGTGTACCGGCCGTATATGAATAATTGAGCGTGTTCATTAGAGCAAAATGTCCATGGAGAGAGATCTGAAACCTTACACATTGACTCCCTGTACATCTCAGAATGGAAAACAGTGGCCATTTATACTGGAACAAAATGAGGTGATTACCCTTGAGACTGTGTAGATAGAGCCACAGTTCATTATTTGGTGAAAACATATTTTTTCATTATTGTCTATACTGTTTGAACAGATATAGATGCTTGTATGGGTAGCTGCCCTGAGGCAGCACATGTGAACTAAAGCAGTAATGGAAAACATTGCTGTTTGGCATTCACATAGTTCAGGCTTTGAGCTGCAATGTCATGCTTTCAGCTTAAAAAGCTTGTACGAGTTATTTCATGTGAATCTTTTGAGACCCTAATTCTAGACGGTAGCCTCTGGATGGGGACTTTGGAAATCCCTGGTCATGGAATTAAGCTCTTGTTGCACATTTACATTTAGCAGATGCTTTTATCCAAAGCGACTTACAAATGAGAACAATAAAAGCAGTCAAAACTAACAAAAGAGCAACAATATATAAGTGCAAATGACAAGTCTCGGTTAGTCTAACGCAGTACACGTAGCAAGGTGTATATATATATATATTATACACACACACACACACAAAGAAAAACAAGTAGATAGAATAGAAAAAATAGAAAGCTAGTGGTTTTTTTTAATAAATATGAGGACACAATGCAAGGCCAGTTAAGACTTTTCCATTAAGACTTAAATTGTGGATACAGAATGATTTTAATAATTTTTTTTTTACAAAGAAAAACAAGTAGATAGAATAGAAAAAATAGAAAGCTAGTGGTTTTTTTTTAATAAATATGAGGACACAATGCAAGGCCAGTTAAGACTTTTCCATTAAGACTTAAATTGTGGATACAGAATGATTTTAATAATTTTTTTTTAATTTGGCCATTATGTTTTCTTAACAAGTATGACTAATTTCACGATCCTGACTCTTGAATAAGTGAACATTAGACATGTTTTAATAGCGTCTGATTTAAGATAGCAAAAGTGATTCATTTCTGTGAATCATTTAAAACAAAATAAACTAAAAAAAAAAATTTTTTAATAAACTTATCATAATAAATTATGTTCATGTCCCTGTGTGTTTTTTTTTTTTTTTTGTATATTAAAACTGAGGAAATTAAGATTGAAGGTTGTATGTATTGTGATATTGTTGCATTTTAATGAAAAATATTAAATATAATCTTTCCTTTCGTCAATTTAGTGACAAAATGTGGAAAACATGCTATATTTTACTTCTTACATTGCTTGGCTTCACCTGAGTCAATAGTTCTGAGCTCAAGGATGATATAGTATTAACAATACCCTCCATATCAGGACACGTGAGAGATAATGTTTTAATGACTGCTTGGTTGAAATTCTGAATCCTGCGACCGGAAAAAGCATAAATATTGAAATATACAAAATATATATAGCCACAATGCTAAAATATATTGAGATATATATTTCTAGTTATATCGCACAGCCTATAAAATTGTACTTTAGAAAATAAAAAATTATTGGCAATGAGAAATAGGATAATATCCAAAGAGTTCCCTTAGGAAATGTGTGTATATTAAAGTCTTTCGCTAATGCACGAGAACAAGTTTCCTCTCCATAAAATCTAAACCTCGTGAGAAAATGTTGTTTCCACATCATTTATAATGTTTGATATGCATATTGATCACATTCTTGAATCCAAAATCATCAGTTCCTTCATATTGAGAAGAGAGGCAATGAGCATTTGAACAGCACTGTAATCATAATCATAATTATTTTGATTTCTCAACTACTGTCCAGTTAACACAATTGATCTTTCCTTAGATACATGCTTTCACGCTTTGAATAATGAATAGAGTATTGGTGCTATCAGCCTTTTTTTAACTAAATAGAGCCAGATTTTCACAGAGCAAGCAGCATGTCATATAAACACACTCAGATCCATATAAACACACACACACGCTACTCCTCATTCATTGTGAATCTCTTAAATGAGCGATGATTTATTTGTAGAGATATTTTCAGAAGGGAAAACAACATTAGTAGTGAAGTACTTAAAGCCTTTCAGGGAAAACCTATCTTCTGTAGCCTAGCACACACTCAGCTTTAGTTAAAGATTGATCATTTATCAGCTTCTGTATCAAAACAACTACAGAGTAACAAAAAGCCATAAAAGTCTCATTGCAATATATGATGGAACTGTCTATGATAATGGGATTACGCTCCTCTGAAAGTGGAAATAATAAGATGCTTTTAGAATTTTACCATTGAGACGATACAAATCAACTTTTTAAAAACATTTGTGGATCCCCATTAATGCTTTTCCTAATTTTTGCTCAAATTTAACGTTGTCTACATTTGTCAGTCTCAACTACTCAACCCTGTTGTTTAATATATTCAAAAATTACATTTGTAAATAATATATGCATAATAATAATATAATATGTGTGCATATATCAAACCATTTACAGTCCTCTTACACATTGCGACAGGTGTATTTTTAATTGTTTTATTAATTTTCATATTTATTTCATGTTATTGCTAGAAAAAAGAAAAGTATCTTTTACTAAGTATTTGTTTTCTTAGACCATTTCTAAAACTATTTCAAGCATTTTTTTAATCGTATTCATTTAAATTTGTCATTTATATATTCATTTATGGGTCATACCCATTAGATATAACGTATTAAATGTTTCCCCACAACATAGTAACAAAATGTATTGTACTGCTTTTCCTAAATTAAATTTACTATAAATGCACATGAATGGAAAATGTAGGGAGGAATTGCTTTAGTCCAAATTGCTGAAGCAGTGACAAAGAGGACCCCACATAAATCCACAGTAAGGCAAAGACAGATTAGTAATTATAAGGTGACAGAAGACCAATCATTCCTGCCTTGTCCAGTTCTTACCAACAGGGAGAATTTGCCCACATAAGCAGGACAGTTGATGAAGCAGCCTCATCATAGCAGGCAATAATGTTCCACAACATAAACCCTCTCTCATATTGTCTTTTTGCCAGGAGGAAAGAATGAATGGCTTATGAATATATGGCAGTTCAATTCCAATGACAACACAAAAACTGCACACTGCAAAGGCGAGATGCACAGTTTGACCATAAGAAAATCACCAAAGCACATTAGCAGAGTTGTCCGTTAGGGCTGTCAAAATGGCTGAAAAATTTAAATATGATCAAAATTTGAATTATATTTTAATTTAAAATGTGTAAGTTCAGTTAGGGTGAAGAAAAGATTTTGGCTTCTCTTCTGAGGCCACAAGAGGGCGCATCGTGCAAAAATATTACTAATGCACGTTTATTCAAAGCATAAGATAAAATGACTATCTGTGAAAAAAAGTGCATAGTGTTTAAAATAATATTTATAAACCAATTATAATTAATTAAGTTGCTTAAACAACTATAAACAAAACAGCATCATGTATGTATGCATAGTTTAATACAAAGGGCGGAAAGCCAATCACACAGAGTAGCCTACATTTCTCATTTAAAAACATGAGATGCAGTGTGATGGGGAAAAAATTTTGCCATGAAGTATCGATATACGTTTTTTTCTAAGTTAAAGGTGGGGTAAGCGATTTCTGGTAGCCAATGTTGACATTTGAAATCACCAAAACAAACACACCCCAACCCCAGAAGGGTCTTGCCCCTATTTTGATAGCTCCGCCCCACACATACGTATGCAACCCAGGCAATGATTAGTTCTGTGAAACAAAGCAAAACCAGTGTAACACCATGTCTACACCGGACGCGAGTGGCGCGGCACCACAAAATACTATGGAACTCATTATAATCAGTGATGCTGTCTACACCATAGATATATATACATATCTATGGTCTACACTGGATGCAGGGCGGCACAACATGACAAATCCCCGACAGAAAACTGCTGCTGCGTTCTATTCATGACGTATTGACACAAATTTCAAATGATTTTCAACGGTCGCTTTGTCGCGTCCAGTGTACTAGACAGACTTTAGCTGTTGGGGCGCAGACACGGTGTTACTCACCTATCGAGAAGAAACAAAGCAACCTCTGTGTCCGATCGCAGGCCTTCTGCTCCTTGAGTTCTCTCCAGCGCTGGAAAGCTGATCCGATATTTACACGGGTCCTACTTCTTGCCTTATTGCCTTAAGCCTTCTTTTGTTCCGCAGACGTTTTCCTCTTATGTTTTTTATTCTCCATCTCTATCTTTCTGTCGCTCAGCTCGCTAACGTGAGCACTGAACGCTCTCTCCTCCACATCATAAGTAGACACGCCCCTTACTGCTGATTGGCTACAAGTTTGTTTTGCTAATCGACCCGAATCAGTTTTCTAAAGTGTTTTTGAAAAATCACTTACCCCACCTTTAAACTTGCATTAATTTTACATGGCTTTCCAAACATGCGGTTCTTTTGTGCGAGACGCGAGTGCAACGGTGATAGATGTCCCTCTAGAAAATGCGCGAAATATGTGTTCTGTGTGAATGGCTTGGTTTCAGTTTTGATGTAAACAAGATCTTCTCCGCATTGATGTTTTCTTTTTCCGCAATATTTTTAATGAACAACGCAGCAGCGCCGCATATAGTGGCTTCAACTGGATAGGCTAACAAAAAACATTATAATGCAACGACACTTACATCGCATCTCGTGCCACTGATAAAGCTGCCGGACACACATCTAAAATTCGAATGCAAAAACAGATTTTTATTTTAAATTCGACGAATATTCAAAATTAGAATTTTTTTTTTGACAGCCCTGTTGTCCATAAAACTCAAAGATGTTATGAGGTCAAAGGAAATCTACAGAGCAAAACAATAATTTCCGCTCCCTGCACTGGGTCTGAAAGCAAATAAACATGTTTGGCACAGCTGATCACCTCATCCTCTCAGGAGGGGGCAGTTATGGGAGTAATCAAAGTTAAACAGAAGGAAAGGTAGAAAGATAAGACAAGTAAATGAGGGAGAGTGTTGTGCACTCATTCCATCTGTCCCTATTTGACTGTTTTTAACCTATGAGGGCAAGCTGTCTCTGTCATTAACACAGTGACCTGGTAAAAGACCACCAGAGCACAGTAAAATTCCATGCAGAAATGCATTACACCTTCTCTTCTTCATTCTGCACTGCAGAATCTATGTGACATAAACACAATAAGGTCCATTTCATTGATTTCAGTTGTTAGGCAAAGCTTTTAGGTCATATTCCGATACTGTAGTTTTAAGGTTTCCTTCCTGTTCTCTTTCCTTTCACAAGAGGAACTAAGAGGCCATGATTGACTGGCACAATGGCACATCACCCGGCCAGCAGGTGGATGAGAACAGCGCTCAGGAGAGGTCAGAGTGTGTGCTGGCTTACATCCCTGTCGTCTACTACAGTACTCTCTTGTGTGTTGGAGTGCCAGGTATGAGATGTGCATTTTAATACCTATAAACATGGGTCGATTAAGATTAGGGTCGTGCGCCATTGAGAATTGAATTGAGAATGCATATTAAGTTAAGAATTGGGTAGCAATCAATATGCAATTTTGGATTTAATTTAGGGAAGTATGATGGAACGGATTGAAAAATGGAATGAAAATCACCATTGCACATAAACTGTTCTAAAATATTCATTTTTGGCACATGGGAAATTGATCTTCATCACCTTGAGTCCTTTGATGGAGGAAGATCATGGTAAATTCATTCTGTGAGACACACATCAGACCAGACTAGAAAACATTAAGTATCCACAAACATTTTATACACCAATCCTGAGAGAGACTGGCAACTGCTTGAGGACAAGAAATGAGATCAATAAACCAATCAATACAAATGACAATTAATTAGAGACTCATTTGAAAGCCCCCAATAAACTGCTACTATAAATCAGATCAGGGTCACAGATAGATGCTTGGTGTTCACAACAGTCCATTCAAATCAGTTTACAAGCTGTCTAATATCAGATCTCTCTAGTTCACCCAAAAATGAAAGTTCTGTCATTTTTACTTACGCTCATGTCATTCTAAACTTATAAGACCACAAAAGCAGACATTTTGAAGAAAATTTCAAATGTTATTGTCCATACAATCAAAGTCAAAAGGGTCTGAAACATCATTGTATGGACACAAAAATACTGAAGTATTTTTCATAATATTTTTTTATGTTCCAAAAATAACAGCATATGGTTTTGGAACAACATGAAAGTGAATGAGAAGAAATCATATTTTAATTTTATTGGATTCAGTTGAGTTAAATTCTCCATAGTTTTATCCATTCTGCTGTCTAGAAACTATTTTCTATAAATAGTTTTACTATAAAAATCTTTAAAAACCCTTAAAATACACTTATCTCTGGTTGTTTCAACCAGCAAAAACCGCACAAATTCACTTGAGTTTAATCTTTTCTTTGTGGAAAATCAGGGCAAAGGTTCCCGTGGGCCGCCATGTTCTGTAAATATGACCCCTAATCTTTTACTTCCCATCAATCTTGCTGTGTCAACTCCCTCCATGTCCTTGATTTCTATCTCCGGCTTCTGCTTCTCCCATTTCTGGCTTCATTCCCTAACTGTTTAAGCCTCGTCCATCCTCCTCTACCTCAATCCTTCTTTCTAATTCCAGTTTTCTCCTTTCCCTAGTGAACATCCTGACGTTGGTGGCTCTTTACCGGCTGGCTGTTCGTACTCAGAAGGCCCTGTATGTGTATCTTCTTGCGCTAACTGGCTCGGACATCCTCAGCCAGCTATTCATCATCTTCGTGGGCTTCCTGTTGGAAACGGCTGTGTTTCACCGAGACGTCCCTGTGCTGCTGCTGAGGTCAGTCAGTATGATGGAGTTTTCTGCCAATCATGCATCTATCTGGGCTACCGTTCCCCTCACGGTGGACCGCTATGTCGCTTTGTGCCACCCGCTACTTCATCGGCAGATCAGTTACCCAGCACGGGCTCGGCGGATCATCGCAGTGGTGCTCACATTGGCGCTGGCATCTGGCGTGCCGTTCTTCTGGTGGTCGGACATGTGGAGGGTCAGCCGTGCGCCCAACAGCTTAGATACCGCCTTGATTTGGACCCACGTGACTATTATTTACTTCCTTCCGTGCTGCATCTTCCTGGTACTAAACTCTTTGATCATCCTGAGGCTCCGGAAGAGACAGCGGCAGCAGATGTGCCAAGACGAGAGTGGGCAGCAGCTGGCAGTGCCAAGCAAGCTGGGTAAAACCACAGCTATGCTCCTAGCAGTGACTTCTGTGTTTGCTGTCCTGTGGGCGCCTCGTACCGGAGTGGTGCTCTACCATCTCTACGTGTCATCGGTGCACAACGATTGGCGGGTACATCTAGCATACGACTTAGCCAACATGTTAGCCATGCTAAACACTGCTGTGAATTTCTTTCTGTACTGTTTTGTCAGCAAACCCTTTAGAGGGGCAGTGAGGGACGTCCTGTTGTTCCGGGGGGCGCCTTTGCACCCACGCCATCCCCTACATTACCAGCGCAATGCTACCAATGCCTCCACCTCTTCTATTTCCAGCTCCAAACGTTCTCAGCGAGAGGTCACCCCTCTCTCTCCCAAAAGGGCAGACATCAAGATATAGTCCTGCTTAAAGGGAAAGTTCACTTAAAAAATGAAAATTCTGTTATCATTTAATCACCCTCATGTTGTTTTAAAGCTGTATGACTTTTCTTATTGTCCATACAGTGAAAGTCAATAGGGTACACTCTTAAAAATAAAGGTGCTTGACGATGCCATAGAAGAACCTTTTTGTCTAAATGGTTCCATAAAGAACCTTTAACATCTGAAGAACCTTTTCTGTTTAATAAAAGGTTCTTTGTGGCGAAAGAATGTTCTTCAGATTATAAAAAGGTAAAAAAAGAGATGGTTCTTTAAAGAACCTTTGACTGAATGGTTCTTTGTGGAAAACCAAAAAATGGTTCTCCTATGGCATCGCCGTGAAGAACCTTTTAAGCACCTTTATTGTTAAGAGTGTACAATGTGGTTTTGGACCCCATTAAATATCATTATTTTGACAAAAAAAACACTGAAATATTCTTTGGAGTAGCTTCTTTGGTGTTCTGAAGAAGAAAGAATACAGCTTTGAAGTGAAAGTTTAAGTCATTTTTGGGCAAACTATCCTTTTAAGCCCCAACAAAAGCATGGTGTTGTTCTTAAAATGAAGTTGAATACACTCTAAAAATGCTGGGTTAAATATAAACCAGCGCTGGATTAAAAAGGTACAAACCCAGCTATTGGGAACTTTTTCACCTTCATGCAAAACTCCTAATGGCACAGATTCCTATTGCATTGACTGGATTTCGGCCGTGAAATTTCACCAAGCAACAGACCACAGTGTAATTGTGCGTGATTTGGCGTCTCCAACAGAATAGAAAAAACACTGCCTTGTTTCCCACATAATAAAATATCCTCATAATGATCAGTCTAGCATCTATTCATGCTAATGTGCACCACAGGTACTGTTAATCTGAATGCTGTTTTATCTGACCTCTGATTAGTGACCTGAGAGATCACCGTTTACGGTCATTAAACAAAAGCCCAATAATATTAACGTTGTCTTGCTGATAAGACAAGTAAGCTTTGCAGGACATCATGGCTATCAAGACATAACCATTCCAAAAAAGATTGTATTTTGTTCTGCAAAGCTTACTTGTCTTTTGCACTGATCTGCATATCTGTGTTATTTATTGTCCTGGCCTCTGCGGGGATAAGAAATCATACTACAGTATTTATGAAACAAAGATATTTGGCTCATGTCTTGTAATTTTCCATAAATGGCTATCCTTTTAAGGAATAGGTTGAAACATGAATATTCCGTCATCATTTATACACCTTTGTGTCGGTCCAAACCTGTAAGACTTACTTTCTTCTGTGAAACACAGGTTGGTGGAACACACTTTTCTATATAAGGAAAGTAAATGGTGATGTATACTATCAAGCACCACAGTGACAAAAAAGCCGCATAAAAGTATTGTAAAACTGTTGCATATTGTAAAAGATTATCAATGTGTTTTAAAGCCATTAGATAGCTTTGTGTGAGAAATTTGTGTGAGGCTGAAATTCAATTCATTATATGAAAAGCCATATGTTTCTTTAAATTTGCATTCATTCAAATATGACACTGATACATAAGTTTTGACATCTATGATGATGGTCATGTCACATCAAAAACAGGACGAGTTTTGGAATAACATACGGATGAGTAAATTATGACTTTTTTTTTTTTGAGTAAACTATTCCATTTAATTGTTGTATTTTAATATTGTAAGAATGTGTCATGTATTTAGTGTTTTTATAAATGTTGCTGATATTGCAGATGAATGAAGTTCTTTAAACACATACAATAGTGTTTCATTAACAGACTTGTCTCATTAATTTATGATCTATCATTCCAGACTATAAAATATTTTTATTGGTAGATTTGAAGCCATCTGAAATCTACCCAAGACATCTTAATGCAACACTACATCATTTTCCATTTGAATGTAATTAGTATTTTATTTTATTTTTATCAAACTTACGTCATTATTCCATAAAGTTCATAATCTTCTGATCAAGACCTTTCTTGCAGCTGTAGGTTATGTTGCATGACTAAATTAAACCCTTTCAGAGCCCATCCAGTGAAGCAGAGCAATATGGTTGACCTTTTTAACCCCAGTGTGCAAACTGCAGACGCTAGCTTAGCGGTTTATTTTCAGTGCATGGCGACTGGATGAGGCTTTAAAAGGGGCTTCGACGTGGGAACACAACGAGTGAAGACACCACTGTACAAACAGACCCATCTGAGGAGCTCAGGCTCTGCTGAACAAAGCCAGCCTTGAGCTTCTGTGCACCCATGCAGCAACAGTAACAATTTCCATTTGCTAGAATTCACCAGGATCACCAGAGATGTGCTGTAATTACTCTGTAATTTGTCATCTGATCAGATATTGTGCAGCACTTGCCAGCATGTACTTAAAGAGAACAGATTCAGATCTTCAGCTTCAGCTCAATCTAAATGCAATGACATTTTTTTTTTCTTTTTTTAACTTTAAAAGCACGTGCGTCGATTTTCCTGTCGAGTTTAATCTGAATAAATCTGATGGAAGAGAGTCTGCGAGAATCGATTATATTAGTCCTTGACTGTACAAATGATAATTAAATGTGTTTAGAAGACCTTTTTATGACTAATGATTTAATGAAGTACGCATCTGACTAAAAGGTACATTGAAAGCTTTGATTTAATTAATCTGGTGAATTAGAGAGGAACATTTTTTAACTTTTGGTCTGAAAAAAGAAAAAAAAAACACTAACTCACTTATTATCTGGAGCTTTGGTTATGAACTCTTCACTTGTCCTTTTAGTTCACTTGTGTTTCTCAGCACCCAGTGTTGCATCCTGTGTCTCTTTCCTTTCTTCTTTCTTGATCTCTCTCTCTCTCTTCTCAATCATGAGAGGGAGCCTCTGGCCCTGCAGATGTTATCAGATGTTGTCCCTTTGAAAAAAGTCCCCCGCTGCATCACAAACACAGATGCCTGAGAAGAAAGCACATCTATCGTTAAAGCCTTAATACGAGCAGACGGCTGACAGCACAAGAAAGAGTCTGAATATTTAAGACAATAAATAACCTGCTCTGTTTGAGGTTAGCTTTAGATTTGCTTAGCCTTGTGCTGCAGCTGCAGAAGATTGTTTTGTCCTAGCTATGCATGCATTTTGCAGCTTTACCTACATTAAATCTGTTAAGGTTAACATGAAATGACATTCATAACCCTGTACACTGAAAAAAAAAATTTGGTGGAGGGTTTACTCACGATTTTCACGCAGAAATTGCTAGTAAATTTTACAGATAATTACAAAGAAATGGCAAATAATACACTGAATAAAACATGCAATTTAGAAGTGGAAAGACTGAAATAGTATTTTCTTGTTAAACGTACTCCAATATTTTTTAATAAGTCAATAAACCTTGAAAAATACTTTTGGAATTGATTGGATTATGAAATATAGGAGTTTTATGCCAGAGTTTGCTGTCAGTTTCAAGAGGTTAAAATTTGGCTGGTTAGTGTGAAACTAAAAGTAGCAATGTTTTCTAACTAAACTGGCTGAAAAATGTCTGTGGTTCCCATAAGCAAGGATGACAGATGGCACTCTTACTCAAATCACTAAGATTAAGACTTTTTGTTTTTTTACTTTACTTTTAATTAATGTGCACTAAATCATGCACATTAAGACCAAGAATGTATTAAGAAAATAAATGGGGTTGAAACAAGTGATTTCATGTTGACTTAAATGGTTTTAAATACGGCAGATAAATTAATGAACTGCCTACCTGCTTCATCAATTATGTAATGTGATATACTGTATTTTGCCATGAAGTGATATTTCATTTGTGAAATATGACTTAAACTTGCACACTAAACATGTTTCTGTGTGATGTGGTGTAAGAGGATAACTTCAGAACAGAAATCCCCACAAAATGGCATGTGGCACTTGCATGATACTTCCTGTGGTTGCATTGTTGTTCGTGGTTTACATTGTGACACACAAGCTTTCCTTTGTTTGTGTTATTAAATATGTGCACTGACAACTGATAAATTGTTTTTGCATCTTGATCATACTTGGAAATTAAATGTCTATGAGGATCTATTTATGTATCTGGAGTCCTTAAAAATAAAAGCACTCAAACTTGAAGCTCTGTTGCATTTCAATGTTGGAAACATTCAAAATTCAAGCTTATAATATCAGTTGTGATACGTGCTGAGGTTTCTTTTACTTTTTTTCTTCCTTTCCTTCTTGTTGTCAAAAAAGGAAAGAAAACACACTGTGCAATAACTACAGTATCCTGTTATGTGAGCAGAACACATTCACACCTCACACTCCAACAGCACACCAGACAGGAAAACAAACAATGAGTCTTGCTAGCACTACCTCCAGTATATCATAATTGTAACAGAAATGGACAACGCCCTCTATATACAATACAAATCTACAGAATTGGTCCATGTCAGAGTTGGAAACGTCTTGAAAAAAATGTGTATGTATGCAAATTATATAATATCCAAAGTACACATTTCAAGTAATTGTGCAGTTAATTCTCATATTGTTTTTTCAGAAAGTTTTGAAATATTTGTCACTATACTGAAACATGGTAATAATAATTTAATTAGAAGGGTTTTATTGGCCTATTTACATCTACATTGAAAATATATTTCTTTGCTATTTTATTAAAACTTTTTCAGAGCTAAATCCATTACAATTACATTTTTAACAATATTTCAAGTGTAATTTATGAGATTTGTTGTATTTTGAATCCAATATTTCTTTATAAAGGCAAAAAATTGATCACTAATGCTGTAGAATGGACCATGTATAATACAGCATATTTAGCTGTATTCAGATAAATACATAAATAAATAAAAGGCTGTAAAGGGAGAGCAAAAGGGGATCAAGATGTGAGCAAGATATCTTACCCACGTTGCTCACATGGGGTTTTGTCAGTGCTGGAATAAAAAACATGGGGATTTCAGAAGAAGAAGAAAATGTTGTACAGTACATGTGGAAAAATATCAAATAAACTAGCTAGATTCATCTGAAGAAAACGTGACCGGTGAATGAGATGAATAGGCAATGTTTATATGATTTGCCACTAGGTGGCAATGTACACACACTTTTAGAAATATAATTCCCACAGAATTAAGTTTTGAACCTGTTACTTTTCTGCTTGCAAATGTGAAACGTAGATAACATAAATATCAATTTGTAATATCAATTTAGGTTTGTAACATTACAGCGACAAACAAGTAATATGTTTTGAGCATAACAAGAGTTTGGGCTTATTTTAAATGGGCAGCATATAAGCAAGAGAAGATTCAATGCGAGTCTTCGTTTTGCCTCGATTCTTTTTAAAGCTCAGATTGGCTTTTCATCTCTGTTCAGACCCAGAAGTTAGCACAGAAAAAGAAACGAAGCCATTGTCAGCTTCACCTGTGTAGGCTGGTGCTGGGCAAAGCCACTGAGGCCTCAAATTTCCAGCGCTGCGTTTCCCAAAAGCTTCGTGAGCTTAAATTGAGCGTAGCTCCACTGGTTTCAAGGGGTGTACGGTGTACTCAAGCTTACGATGCTTTTGGGAAACGCAGCCCTGGGTAGTAAAGTTAGTAATGTGCTGTGTGGACAGACAGATGAAGCTGACAAAATACTTAATATCCACCATAAATAGCTCACTAAGGTGCAACTAATGATACCTTTTTTTCTCCCTCAGTTTGTTTTTTCCCAGGTAGTGAAAGCAGGCGCGCTGCCGAGAATGACAGCGCGAGAGGGACGTGCGTGCGTGCGCGCGCGCGAGAGAGAAACTGAGAGTTTGATCACATCATCATCATCATCATCACTGGCGCGCGCTATCACAACTCGCCGAGTGTTGGCCCTCGACTATCCCTGAAGCTTTTTGAAGGTTTGTTTGCCTGGAATACAAAGGGAACATTGTTTTCTTCTTCTTCTTCTTCAGGGTTTAATACCTCACCTCAGCTCTCTGGCACATTTTGGCGTCGCGATGTCATATTTACTTTCCTGCACTTGCTGGAACAGGTGAATTGTGCTCATATACCAAAGAGTGACAGAGAAGCGACACAGTATACGTCTGACTGCAAAAGGTGAGCTTGTTTTGTTAGTTTCTTGTGCATCTGCGTGATTTCGTGAACAGATTAGCCGTTTTACAATATGTTTGTGGTTTGTACTTTATTTTATTGTGGCTTGTTGATATTAATTGCCTGTGCTTTTGGGCTTTAATCCGTTTTATGGGATTACGAGAGCATTGATCTGGTTTGTTTATAAATATGTTGGTGAAAATAGTAGCCTACGATTATTTAGACGCCACTCACTAACATGTTTTGTTTTGGGGGTTGTTGCAAATGTTTTACTGAGGGTTTATTAATGCTATTAGGGATATTAATCAATTCAAATTCATCTTCAGCTGTCAAACCGTAAAGCCGTTATATTCACGCAATGAAGAGAATCTTTGTTCACCTGCTCAGGTGAGACGCCCAGTCAGTGCTGCGATCTGATTGGTGCGTTGTAACGGACTGAATGATGTGATTGGCTCAAACGGCTGTATGTCACTATGAGCTTGTTACATAACATGGATAAAATACCGAAAAGAACCAAAAATGTATTTAAACCTTGCTAAAATGTTTCATGATATTACTAAAAATGTCATATTTAATCACTACATTTTATTTGGGTGGATGTGTGTTGAATATTCTAATAGACTGTATGTTAAAGCTATTTATTTATTATTATGTAAAGCTATTTATTATTTATTTAATATTTTCAAAGAACGAAAGAGCATAGTATGTAAATTAAGTACAAGAGTATACATTGTAAAGAACTACAAGGAATACATAGGCTATAAATACTCTACCCATTATAAACGAGGCATTTGTTGCATCCAGTGGGGACATAATTACGGCTTATAATGACTTTTACTGTCTTTTTCCGCGTTGCATTGCATCGCGCCTCGTACAACATAAAACCATGTCAAACGAGGCATTTGTTGCATCCAGTGGGGACATAATTACGGATTATAATGACTTTTACTGTCTTTTTTACGCGTTGCATTGCATCGCGCCTCGTACAACATAAAACCATGTCTGCATTTGTGATCGGAGAAATGACAAACTACAAA